>NC_142694.1:13386090-13690174 GCF_029641045.1 Salvia hispanica
CAATTTTGAGAAGTTGGCATGTTTGATTGCTTTGTACCATCGACTAATGCATCGTGCAACTTAGTTTGAGAAATTCTCAATCTTTTTAGAATACATGTACAACGTTTGTATCTACTGTATATTTTTGGATAAATAGTCGATTTTATTCCATCATTTAGGATGCTTACCCAAAAATATTCTACCGTTACTTTATATTTTTACCAATTACTATCCATCTTTCCATTTTTTTGAATAAAATATCCTGCAAAACGTTTCTAGTAGTTATAATATCAACCTAAGAGCCGAAATTACATGTCAATTAGCTTAATCATATGTTGATTACCTAAAATTACACATCGATTAAGTCTACCCAAAATTACACATCGATAACTTAATCGACGTGTGATTTCGATTATTATGTCAATATTCTGGCACTAGGAAACTTTTGCATGGCATTTTACGTCAATATTCTGGCACTAGGAAACTTTTGCATGGCATTGTAATGAAGGCGTTTCTTTTTAGCACGGAGATTAAGAAAAATTGTGTTAGGTGAGTTAAGTAAAGGGAGAATAAAGTGGAAAATGAAAAAGGTAGAGAGATGAAAAGAGAAAAAAGTAAGAGAGAATAAAGTAGGTGTGGAAAAATGTGTTGACTTTTACTAAAAAGGAAAATGACACTATTACCATGGAACGTACCAAAATGACTCTTGTAGCAAAAAGGTGATGCGGTCACCCCAGCCGCCCCCACACCCCGGCCCGACAGTTTGTGAAGGGGTTCAATCAGGGTACACAGCGGCCCGTTAGAGAGGAGGCCTTCAACCCACTGTTCTAACAGGAGCCCATCTCTCAAGGCCTCTCTCAATGACAAAATGACTCTATTACTATGGAACGGGGGGAGTAGGATATTTTCAGATATACAATCCAAATGATTGGACAAAATCAACCATTTACCCCTCATTTAAACGACCCAAATAATTAGACAAAATCAATCATTTACCCTTTATTTAAATAATCCAAACAATGAGAAAAAATCGACCATTTACTCCTTATTTTTACAAGGGTTGGGATATTAACAGGAATTACGGTGGCGTGATATGGTATTTAGTTGGATAAAAATGAGTCAAAAGTGAAGTGGGTTAGGTTAATCCATGATCTGATAAAACATAGGTTTTTGTGGAGAAAATGAGAGGCAGGCCGCATTTGAAGTGCCAATATTTGAATTCATCAACACATCCATCTCCGATCTCTCCTTCATTGCCCATACCCCACATAATGCTCACCAGAATTTAGTATTCTCTTTCATATTTCACCCCTTCTCCCATTTCTCATTATTCTTTAATGGGGTCGGGAAAAGCTTCACACCAACACCAAACCACCATCACCATCACCAATCTCTAGATTATAGCCAAGAAAAAGCAAATGAAATGGCAACATGCGGCGGCCTACAGCAGTTGTTTGAGATGCCATTGCCTGAAAATCCATCATTCCTCGATTCATGGAAACACATCCAATCCATGAAGGCTGCTGCAGGAGACAACAATCACCATCACCATTCCTTTACAGAGATATTTGGTCAGCCATACCTCAAGGATCCAGATCCTACAACCCCGCGTTCCCCTCTCTTCACGCTCTCTCCCGCGTCCTCCCTGTCGTCGGATGAGGACGAGATGAGGAATCCGGCAAGGAGGTCGAAGAGGAACTACGGGGGGTTTCCGCCACCCATATCTTGCATGGGGAAGAGGTGCTTGCAGCCCGTAAGGCAAAATGGGAGGTTTATTCTGACGGAGATCAGAATCTCGACACAGGAGTTCCTGCACGCCTGCCGCGAGAACGGGCGGCTCAAGGTGCACGTCGTTCACTCCGACGAGGAGGACGCCGACGTCGAGACCATCCATGGAGGAGAAGAGCAACAGCAGTACCTGCAAATAACAGCAACACCATAGGTAGGCACCAGCTAATTAAGTCTTGTTTGCATCAATGTCAATGCCACATTGCCACCTCTTTATTTTTGAATCATGCAAATAAGACAGCTCTAGTATTCATAAAATGTTACTACTTCATAGCAGAGAGAACACAACACACACCTGCTTTTTTGCTGCTTCTTTTTATATTTTTTCCATTTTCTGTACAGTTCAACTCTTCTTCTTCTTCTTCTTCTTCTTCTCATCCTTCACCATTTTCTGTTTCGGGACTTTCACCTCAGACCTCAATTCATACACTCTTTAAGCCTCCTCCATGTACTTGTCAAAGTTCGACCACCAAAATTCTAGTTTGCAGCTGCATGCCATTTCGACCCGTATATATTTTATTTACTCGAAAAATTGAGATATCCAGATCATCAAAATCATAAACATTGTCATTTACATATGGTAACAGAGGATATCTCAATTTTCTAAGTCACCAAATCAATACGGGTAGAAATACCACACATAATCCGCTAGCAGACTAAAATTTGTTTTTAATCAATTTACGAGACATGAATAACATATTAATTTAGTAGAACTGTCACTCGATCGATTTGTAAAGCTAAACTATTGTATTTCTGTTAACAAACTCCAAAACATGCACTAATCCACTGATCACACAATTCAGAACTAAAAGAGCATATTTTCATCGAACTAAGTCTGCAAATTGGATAACTGAAAAGGGTCACATTATTGAAACGGCGATGTTTCTCAATTGGCCGGATATCGTCCCAAGAAAGTAAAGGGGCTCAAACAAAGATATCATAAATCTCTGTATTAAGCAAGGCCAAAGTTTCTATGGAATCAGAGGGAAATGTTACTGCCATCCAAGGTCAGAAGAACCTTATATAGATCCGGGCGTCGATCGCGAAATATCCCCCAACTATGTCTCTTGGATTTGATCTTGTCCAGATCAAATTCTGCAACAAGAATTGCTTCATCTTTATCATCAGCATTAGCAATCAATTCTCCAGTGGGGCCTATTCAACAGAACACATGTTCAAGGTCCTCTTAGTATGGAGTAAGGGTGTTGAACTGAAAATTTTGATCAATTTGGCGAAAGACTAACCTGCTATAAACGAATTCCCGTAGAATGTGATCTCACTCTTTCCGTGTTCAGTATCTATGATTTCCTTGCCGATGCGGTTTGATGCAACTAAAGGTACCTGTATGTATAAAAGGTATATGAGGTTAAATGTGAAAGTAAAAGCTACCACTATGACATCACGATTGGATAAATACATATTCAAAGGACATGATTTGAAATTAAATAAGGGCCAGGCTGCTGAAAGAGTCTAGATTCCTCCTTCCTCCATCAAGACTTACACACTAGCTTTGCAGAGGAACGAAGGCAGTGTTGATTTCCAAAGATAAGAACTGAATTTTAAGGTATAAACACATGGCTACTAGCATACTGGAAATGAGAGTGCATTGGCAATTTTAAAATAAAAAATATGCCACAAATTGCAACCAATCAAAGGAACTAAAATGAGCGTTAAACAAGAAAAGAACCTCCTTATGAACAAGTTCCAGCCAAAGGAGACAAACCTATATCCAAAGCCTAAGGAAAACAGAGAACATCATGTGTCCTGCATACCCACCGTTAAAAGAAAGGAGAATAAAGCATGGAGGTCATGGGATCAAAGTAATTATGATCTGATGCACGGTTAATAAATTGCTTGCAATACGGTATTTTTCACACAACATATCTTATGCCTGAACAGAACAATAACTGATAAGATGCTCAAAATCATTTCATGTAAAGATGGTGCTGCTCTGAAACTCACCAAATTAGCTCCAGCATGGCCCTGCATCACCCGTTTCCAGTGATCTCGAGAATCTAGGCCATCATCTTGAGGCTCAGAACCAATGGCAGTAGGATAGAACAATATTTCTGCCCCTTGAAGAACCATGGCTCGAGCTGCCTCTGGAAACCACTGATCCCAGCAAATACCTTACAAGTAACAAGAAGTAATCATCATCTCTTGCTAAAGGGTTGCAAGCTGCTTCGCACTCAATCCCTAGTATTTACCAGTCCGCATAAACTAGACTTCAGAAAATTAGAGGTTCTGGAGCGGAGGAGACTCTATGTTATTCTTGCTCTTGTGGTTATTTCAAATATTAAATGAACTTTGGTATTGAAATAAATTAAACATGAAGGATGGTGAGCTAGATGTAAAGACATCTTACCAACTCCAATCTTGGCGAATTTAGTTTGGAAGGCCTGTTGACATTTGCATCACCAAGGTTTGAAGCAATCAGCAACAGTACCACAAGTATAGGTTCGATAAAGATAAGAATCAGACTGATCATTCAACTCAATGGTCCTAACCTTAAAACCAGTGTCGCCTGGGTTGAAATAAAACTTCTCCTGGTACCCTGGAAAAAGCATAATCACCCATAATTAAACCCTTCTGCTGGAAATATGATCTGGGATGCGTTAATCAATCTCAACAAACCTGGCCCATCTGGAATGTGGGATTTCCTGTATAGTCCAAGATCTGTCCCATCAGCATCAATCACAACTACTGAATTATAATGTGCGTTGTTTGCCTCCTCAAAAAAGCTAACTGGAATTACTACTCCCAATTCTTTTGCTAGTTTCTGCATCCTGAATTCCACGAGCCTTAGAGATGCATTCTGCTTTGGTTTTAGTGAAATATATTTCTAGATTCTAGAGTAGAAAATTTGTACCTCAATATAGTTGGGTGCTCCTTACGAGGTTTAGCTCGATGAAAGAAGTCTTCCTTTTGTGCTTGACAAAAGTAATAACCTTCAAATAACTCCTGAAGGTGCAATGTCATAAGCACAACTGAAAAAATAATAGGAGTAGATAGGCACAGAAAGAGACATAAGGTCGTTGATGTAGATGAGTGGTTCTTTATCCTATCTTGAATCTTTTTTGTAAAAATAGATTGGGATGGAAAGAATTGCATTAAATCTACTTCAACCGAGTATCCACCAAACTCATATATTTCCCTCCTTTGATAATATTACAGCAAAGTTAATTCCCGGATCTGCATTGAGGTAAAGTTTAAATGATGTCCTAAAATTGCATGCTGTGTTCTTTGTCATGATAGTAGCATCATATTAAAATTCAGTTCTAAGATTAATAAGAATTTCAAATACAAAGGGTTATTTATTAATAGAAACCTAAGAGAAAGCTACAAATTGTTAACTAAGTATGAGTTTGTATGACTTAATAATGACTGGGTCATTTAAATTGTGTTTGAATAAGTAAAACACCCTGGGAAGATCTGAGCAAAATACAAATTAAGGGTAATGTTTCTCCTAAAAAAAGAGAAAGATTGAAGACAAGGGACTAGGTTAGGAAAAAGTTTATAACAAAAAAAATCCCTAGCCACCAAAGCAACTAATAATCCTGAGTAGTTTTCAAGCTGTCTTCTATCGCTAAATTGTGCAGAGTCTGCAGAAACTAGAAAACTAACAAGAAAGAAGTCATCTGCATGTGGGATGAAAAAATCAAGAAAGTTAGAATCGTTGATTACATAAGACTCTTCCAAATATTACATTCCCATAAAATAGCCTAAATTCTAGAGTAAAAGTATGAAAATAATTTTGGAAGCCAATAAATCCAAGAAAACACGAAACAAACTATAGTAAGAGCAACCAGAAGTCATATGGAGATTATAATGGTTTCAAGGAAATAAATCTCTTCTTCAAAGATTACAAACCTGTATCAGAATAATATTAGCCCCCTTCTTATGAGCTGCTCTAACCAACCTGCATCCAAAAGTTTTCTGGTTAATTCTGTATTCAAATGCCACAATTTTCTGAAGAATTAGATATAGAAACAGCCCGTGGGAAAATTATAAGGTTCAAACTCCATTGATGCTATGATGCAGGCATATCACAACGTAATACTAATAGCATGATCGAGTAATCGACTATAAACACCAAAAGACAAGCACTGGAAACACAATGGTATGATGTAATCAGGACTCAGGAAAGAGTTTAGGTTCAAAATAAGAAAGCTTTGAAGAAGTGAGTCGAACAAAAAGGCAAAAAATAGATGAATGATGGCTCCCAGCAATTCTTTTTCAAAACATTTACAGATATCAAGTCGAGTGAATATCAATTGTTCCAGATTAATCATCAATTCATTATTAGAAAAACTACAAACCAATCAACACTCAACCACTAACTGCTCGCTCGAACTCAGGAAATCACAAATTTTATTGTTTCTAATTAGCTTGTCGACTGAAGTGCAATTATAACACAACGATCAAAATAAATCACTGATTCATGTTACACAGACTAAAAAATTCCTCCAAAATCTCAACTGACTAATGCTCCGCAGAGCACGGAATACAGAGGTGCAAAAACAATTACAAAATGCAGAAAAGAAGAGGATTCACCTTTCTGCAGTTTCGACGTTTGTGAGAACATCATCGGTGCAAGTGAATTGCAGCGCGGAGACGGTAACTATCCTGCTTTTTGCCATGTTTGTTTCTCGCT
Organism: Salvia hispanica; assembly: GCF_029641045.1. Classification (NCBI taxonomy): domain Eukaryota; kingdom Viridiplantae; phylum Streptophyta; class Magnoliopsida; order Lamiales; family Lamiaceae; genus Salvia; species Salvia hispanica. Next base: position 13,392,512 of record NC_142694.1, read on the forward strand.
CAGCTTTCAACACTCACCCAATAAATCTAGACATCTAGTTGAAGCAAAAGGGTTAATTGAGATTTATATTCGAATTCTTTATACTAAGTGCTAATTTTTTTTAAAAAGGGTTCGTTGCCATTTTTACTATTTTCATGAATATTCATTTACGGTATTTTTAAAGTTTTGGTCACATGGATTTGTTGATTTTTAAAATCTAAACTTAATATACCATTTTTTGTTAAATTCATGTAATCTTTTGTAAATAGTTTTTTCATGTAAAAAATTAAAATTAACTCAAAAAAAAAATTACAATTAACTCAATTAGCAATTCGCACAAAGATGGGCAAAAGATAGGCACAGAATCATTTCTCGATATAACCCATTCTTGTCTTTTGTAGACAATTTAACATCAATTAAAATGCAAATTACTAGTATATCATTTACGCAAATTCTAAAAACAGACAAATTGGACAAAAGATTGTTTTGTAAAACTCTTGCCAAAAAAAATGTTGTGGAATCTAATAAGATCCTTGTTTAGTAGATGTACATATACTACTATTAATTTTATGAGTCAATTATTGGATGTCAAATTAATTATTTTGTCAATAATATTCAAAGTCCTCTATCATGAAGTAGTGTGTTAGTACATTAAAGCTATTGTATCCTTTTAGATCTAAAATTGTTGGAAATACCATCATATATCTCCGTCCGCGAATAAGAGTCCCGTTTTGCCATTTTAGTCCGTCCACAAATAAGAATCCCGGTTCACTTTTACCATAAACGATAATAGGGTCTCATCTTCCACTAACTCATATTTCATTTAAAACTAATACTCCATATACAAATGAGACCTCTATTCCATTAACTTTTTTCCACCCACTTTTTTTAACATTTCTTAAAATTCGTGACACCAAGAAATTAGACTCCTAATGGCGGACGGAAGGAGTAATTCTTTAAACTTAGAGTGAACTTCAAAAATGGTCCCTGGACTATGGGTTTATCTCGAAAATAGTCCCTGGACTTTAAAAATATCACCAGTAGTCCCTGGACTAAGGATTAATATAAAAAACGATATTTTGAGACGAAAATGCCCTTTTAAGGGGTTTTGGGGGTTTGGGCAATTTGGTCTTTTTACACTTTTAACATTTTAAATTTGATATTATTTTAGTTATGTACTAAATCTGATATTATTTCAAAATTATCATTCTTCTTCCCTTTTGTCATCCTTCACTTAGTTTCTTTATTTCAATATTAGATTTAATTTTACAAAATTAAATTTTAAATTTCAGTTTTTAAATATCAATAAATTTTTTTAATTATAAAAATTATTAAATAACAAAAATTATTAATCATAATCAATATTTGATAGTGTCTAATATTTAATCAATAAGATATAACAACGTCTTAGTTTTAATCAATATTTAATAGCTTTAATCATAAATAGACAATATAACACGATTTATTCTGAAATAAATATGCGTCTAATGTAAGACTAATATAATTTTCGTTTATTAATTTGAAAACAATCAATCAAAATGACTAGAAAATTTCAACAAAAATATTCAATCACAAGCAATTATAACAACCGAACGAAGGCTAAATAGAATAGCTCTTATTTTTCCATCACGATTAATATTATTTTTCTGTACTTCTTCAATTCAGCTTAATATTATATTAAATAACAAAAATTAATAGTTTTAATCAATATTTATAGTTTCCATGAATTAATAGTTTTAATTAAAAAAAATTATTGATATTTAAAAATTGAAATTTAAAATTTAATTTTGTAAAATTAAATCTAATATTGAAATAAAGAAACAAAGTGAAGGATGACAAAAGGGAAGAAGAATGATAATTTTGAAATAATATCAGATTCAGTACATAACTAAAATAATATCAGATTTAAAATGTTAAAAGTGTAAAAAGACCAAATTGCCCAAACTCTTCAAAACCCCTCAAAAGGGCATTTTCGTCTCAAAATACCGTTTTTGATATTAACCCTTAGTACAGGGACTACTGGTGATATTTTCAAAGTCCAAGGACTATTTTCGAGATAAATCCATAGTACATGGACCATTTTTGAAGTTCACTCTTAGATTTAATGCTTAATTTTAAAAGAAGTGAAAAAGCTTCGCGCAAATATCAAAATTGAAAGTCATGTTACAACCAAATAATAAAACACTAGTAGATTTGTCCTCCAGCATAAACAATTTAATCAATGAAATATTATTAATTTTGTGTTTATGTTTACCATCTATCTCTTCACTAAATTAATCACATAGTATGTAGAAAGGTGCCTGTAAAGTTTTAATGAACAAATTGCAAATTTGACGAAGCTTATCCAAATAATAAACCAAACGACAATGAAAACTCGAATAAGCAAACTACTTAGATCTTGACTTTAAGAAATTGAAACGTGGGGAGATTCAAAATATAATAGCATCAAATATCGTTTATAAGTAAAAACATCTGTTAAAGATGAATTTTAAAATTCCAATACCAAAATTCATGAATTGACAAACAATTCCAGCTTGGATTTGTTTTCCTGACCAATTACATCGAGGTAAACCGGATCGACGATGACGTGGCTGTCGACGTGGACCTTGAAGCCGTGGTTCCACCACAGCACCTTGGCGGTGCCGGCGATGTCGACGGTGGAGTCCAGCAGCATCTCCCGGCGGCCCACGTCGGCCGCGAAGCTCTTGGCGCGTTGGGCGAGCTGGAGGCCGCTGAGGCGCGCGGGGAGGCGCAGCAGCTGGCAGGAGCGCGGCGGCTGCGAGCCGGCCTCGACGGGAGCCGAGCCGAGGAGCGCGCCGGCGTAGCGGATGGACATGACGGTGTCGGAGTAGCGGATGGGGGCCACGTTGGGGTTGGTGACGTGGACGGTCAGGATGGCCTCGGCGTCGAAGTTGAGCTTGAAGGAGGTGACGTCGATGGAGATGAGGTGGAACGTCGGGTCCCGCGGCTTCGAGGACATCACCAGGGCCGCGGCGGAGGCGGCCGCGGCGCCGACCAGGGCCGAGCCCCAGCTGAACTTCTTGTCTTTCGCCATAGAGTTGTTGAATTGAGTTTTGATGGTTGGTGCTCATTTAATATTTATTATGCGTGCGTTTTTAATATGGTACTCTACTGCTACAAGATTGTTAGTGGAATTTCATTTCGCGTGAAAATGGTCGGAATATTGAATGTGCATCAATACCAACGTGGGTAAAACTACCACTTTCTCAATTCACACAATTGACCATACCATATGATTTGACCACATTTTTATTAATCAAGTTGCATTTATTCCAAATTATTTCTTATAAGACTATGTAAATATTACTAGTATAATATACTCTTTTCTTCGTCTCACTCAAAATGTCTACCTTTTTTTTAGTTTATCTCACTCAACATATCCATTTTTCATATTTAAAAACAAATTTCTCTCTCCTCTCTGTTCATTAAAATATTCAATCACAGTTTTATTCTATTTTATCATATTCAATTACTCCACCTAAAATCTTGTGTTATTTGAGATTGTGGACATCTTGAATGAAACGTAGAGAGTATAATTTGATATTTTATAGTATCAGTTTAACCTATACTCCCTCCATTTTTTAAAAATAGCAACTCTTTCTATTTTAGTCTGTTCTTTAAAAATAACAACTTTCAAACTTTCTATTTTTGGAAATCTTTACGCCCTTATACATCAATTTATTTGTCACTTATACCACTACAATTAACAATTTAAAGTGGACCCCATGATCCACTAACATTAATCCCATTACTTTTTTCTCTAAATTGTGCATTAAAACCCGTGCTATATTCAAACCTTTTTATTTTCAAAAAACAGAGGGAGTATGAATTACTTGAAGAATTAAATTTAAATTTAAATATTGTTTCTCTCAAGTTATCAGTTTCCAATTTGGGTTATTTCAGTTTAAGTGATTAATTCCCTTTTTAAGTGAAAAATTAACATTTATTCCTTACTGCATTCTTCGTTGAAATAGAAACTATTTCTATTTTGAGTTGTTTTTTGAAGTGAATCAAATTGTATATTTTTATTCTCATAACTTTACATGATTTATATAGTTTGATGCTTGCAAAAGTATATTTTATGATGTAGGAAGATGAATGAATGGTGAAATGAAACATGAAATGAAGCTTAGATACATTGAAAAAGTCGCGCAAAATGCCCAATTTGACAGACTGTCCAGTTTGCGTTGGGAGTCCAGAAAGCTCTCAAAATGAGGCACCCGGCGGGGTGAATTTTATGCTTAACAATTCCACCCGGCCGGGTATGATGTTCCGAACGCGAAAATTCCAGCAAGTCCTCAAAATTGGCCACCCGGCCGGGTACGAAGACGCAGTAACCTCCAAATTCAGTTTTCAAATAGTTTTGAGGCAGTTTTGGGGAGAGATTTCAAACATATTTGGACGGAAAAAGAGAGAGGAAAAGAGAGAAAGAGAGGAGGAAGAAGAGAAAGGAAGAAATTTCGGCCAACATTCCGACGATCTGTCTCCACATCCCAATTCCACTCAACGAGAGTATGATTCTTATGGTTTTTATTGCAAATTCCACCATGTGTTTAGGCTAAACTCTCTATGTCGCTCCAAGTTTTAATCTGGGCTTTGTATAGATGTTTCTACATCATTGAATTCATGTAACATCCCATACCCGACCGTCAGCCAGCCGAATTAGTGATGTCATAAAAGAGGCCATCAAGTATGACAATTTAAAATATCATTTTTCTGAACCATTCCAAAACCAAATATTTAAAATTATTGCAGAAGTTATTTAATACAATAAAATTTAGTGTTAGCATGCCACAACTAACAACTGAAAAAGATCTGTACTACTGACATAGCTCATTGACCTAAGGATGCAGTGCTGCCACAGACATGAAGGAACATCGACCGTACTCTCCAATGCCGACTAACAAGTAGCACACTGAACAATTCAGCCAAATTCTCTACAAGCAAAAAGTATATAAATTATAAACCCTTATGTTCTTATTTTATTCTACATCTTTTATCCTCAATCATCCTAAATCACATCACAATTCGTAAACTAATAGGATAGAATGCTGAGTCAAATATATATCATCATTTATCGAGTTAACCTCAAAGAATATTTCCACTACAAAAAAATCGCTAATTAGTGGCGGAAATCAGTGGCGGAATATTTCCGCCAGTGGTACTGGCGGAACAGTGGCGGATTCTTCGCCACTACGAACAGTGGCGGAATTCTCACGGATTAGTGACGGATTTTAATTTGCCCACCCTCGTGGCGGATTAATTCCGCCACTACAAATTTTTTTAAATAAAATATACAGAATATTATAAAAAAATTAAATATAGTGGCGGATTTTCCGCCACTGCTACAGTGGCGGATTATATTCCGCCAGAGTACGAATTTTAATTAAATTAATTAGGGCTTTACGTATTTCATTCTCCCCCTTCTTCGCGAATTCTCCCTCCCGCGAATTCCCCCTCGAATTCACGAATCCTCCCTCCTGTAGCCACCGTTCGCCGCTCCAGCCACCGCAATTCACCGCTCCAGCCGCCGCCGTTCGCCGCTACAGCTCCGTCGCCGTCGTCCGCTTGCATTCAACAACCACCGTTGTCGCCACCAGGTACTCAATTTACCATACCCCCGCCTCCTATCTCCTTGCTTGATTTTGTGCAACGACAGTAGAGAGTAGAGACTAGAGTGGGTGTGGGGAGGAGAGAGTGAGTTTGTGTGCATATATATGCACGGCAGCAGGGAGATTTGGTCAGATTAGAATATTGTATGGCTTTTTAATTGTTGATCCTGAATCTGAGAAATTAAAGGAGCTGTGCCAAAATCTGTTAGCTGTTCTGTTGAAAGTATCGATGGTGCAACTGCCTGAATATTTGGCCTCTGTTTCTTGGCATTAAATATCATCATACATGGCAATGGCAGCCTCTTATTCGCACTTACTGTTTTGACAACTTCTCATTTGTACACTCTGTTTTGATACCAAGAGATCCCTAAACTATTGCTCTTATTTGGTGGTTAAGTCCTTTGCAGCCTTTCAGAAGCTTAATTAAGAAATGGAGGTTCAAAACTTGCTCAACAGCCTTAAAAAATTAGGTTCCTTTGTATGTTTTCAAATCTAAACTCCTTGCTGCTGAAAATTTTATAGCTTCAACTCCATTACTAAAAAGATTTCTACCCTTTCTTAATTCATGAATATATACTCAATCAGTCCGCGATTAGGAGTAATAATAGCTTCAGTAGTTACAAGCTTTCGATGCAGATTAGTACAAAGACACCTAATGGAAAATATTTCACCAGAAACAAACTTATTGTTGGAGATGCAGTTTGAATATTAGTGTATATTGCTGCTATGTGAACTCGACTTCCAAATCATAGAATCGCCTTTTAATCATTGTGATCAAAACTAGAATATCACTCTTTTAATCATAGAATCGCCTTTTAATCAGGCCATAAGACTGATTCTGTAGACAAGATTACTGATTGCTTGTTCACTTGTATTAAACCTTAAGTACATCTTAATATTTGCCTTTTTCAGGTCAACTACTAGTCAAATACTACTTGATATTTGTCTTTTTTTTGTTGATGATCTGATCAAACGAATCCTCTGAAATCTTTCAATTTATGTGTGGAAATTGAGTTGGATAGTCATGCAATCCGTGCCATTTGATTGTTGAAGCAATTAATGTGATGCCTTCTACTTCTTTGCTACCTCTCCTTAATGTAGCATTACTTCTGTAAAACATCAAAGTCCGCAATGTTTCTCACTGTTCGACTTTCTAGTCCTTGTTACTGAAAAATTAAATCTGTTCAAAAATGACATTTGTCTGAATTTTCATGATCATGCTACATGTGAATAGGTGGCGGATAATTTGCTTCATGATACTTCCAGCAACATAGATACTTAAGTATTCTGTTCTCAAACTCTTAAAAGCAAGGTAAATAGTTCATTATTTTTCATGTTACAATCAAGATACTATTTAGTATTTACTCATTATTAATTAGTTTTTCATAAACCCACTGATGGTATGCCATGAGAATTATTAGTGTTCTCTTGTGGAAGCAGGTGCAACGTAAAATTTTCTCCTTTTCCCTAAACTTGTGTGGTTTTAGCTAAGAGTTTTAGGGGTATCATTCATTTTTTATGCAGTTTGTTATATAAATCTTATGTTTGAGATGCTACATCTTTTATTGGAACAATCTTTATCAAAGCCATAATATTTTCGAGTGTTTTAATTTTGCATCTACTTTATGTAGACACTACTGAAATAATTTCACAAGGGACCTCCTAAAGTTAGGACTTTTTAAAGATTATGTAATGTGTTTGAGTATTAAATACTTGGTTTACTATGCTAATTCTATGATATTCTAGTCTGGCCTATTCTAATTTTGGTGCAATAAACAAATAGATTTAACTGGAAGTCGACACCCAAAGACGTTAAGGATCGCTACTTTGAAGAACTTAGAGTAAGTATTGTATATACATAGAAGGTTTGTTTGATAAAGATAATATTATAACGTTTTATTTTCCTATAGGAATTTTTTTTCTGGCCGGATTCATGGGAACACGATGTGCGTACACTTTGGACGTCGAGGGCAAGAGAGAGATACTCCAGTTTCATCTCCACCCTTAAGAAATTGAAAGAGAGGCCAGCATTTGTGTCAGAAGAATTGTGGAATGGGCTAGTAAGGATGTTAAATACAAGTCAGAAATCGCACGGAAGGCGAGATATTCAGAGAAAGGTGGACCCGGCACGGGCTATAGTAAACATTATGGGGGCACATCGTGTGCTGTAGTTAAAGCTCAGAAAATAGTAAGTGACATGTAATAAATCAAGTTCATTATTTATATTAATATTTGTTTTATTATCTTTGACAAACAGGCAAATGAAAAGGGGGTCTCTATTGGAGATTGTATGTATGATGCCTACTTGGCACTACACTTTAAGAATGGAAAATATACAACTAAGGAGGCCGAAGAGATAGATGTAAGTTTATTTAAAAGTTGATACACATTTAAATTATTAATCATACAATAATTATTGAATTTTCATTTAATAGGCCAAGGTAAAAGAGATTGCGGCTGCACAAGGTGAGGGAGCAAATCTAAATGATATATATGTCAATCAAGTCATGGGAGGCTGCCTTGACAAGAAGAAGCGGATGCTTGGAACGGGAGTCCTTGGACCAATGCTCTTAGGGAGTAAGTCTGTGGCTGCTTCAACTAGCAATCAACAGGATGCCAAGTGGAAAAGTGAGATGCAACAAAATCTCAATGAAGAGTGTGAGCGTAGAATGAAGTTGGAAGAGGACGTGAGCAGGATGCAGAAGGTGGTGGATCTGTTGGTGAGCCAACAGTCCCACCAGTCCCACCAGTCAAGTTACTCTGCTGCCCGACCTGATGAAGAATATTCTACCTGATGCTAGAAGCAGAGGTTAGTTGTGATTTTGCTACTTGAATCATTTTTATTTCTGCAAATCTATGGCCATTTTGTTGTTCATTCTTTATATGACTACTCTAAAATGTAGTGCATTTTGGCTTGCGTTTGTTGAAATTTGACTGAGGTTGTGGTCTTCCTCGAATAAAATTATTTAATTTTCTGTGCTGTATGAAATCGAAGAGAAAAATTGAATAATTTGTTTCCGTTTAGGATTTAGTTGTTGGATTTGTCTGATAAAAATTATTGTGTTAGCTTTCTATTTTTTTGTGAATTTGTGTTTCTTCTCAGTAAAGGCCTTGATTTTTTACTGAGAGCTGTATATTTGCTGCTTGAACAAGCATATCTCACCCGTTTCTTATCTTCTGGATTGGATTTCTTATGGAGCAATCTGATGCTGCTAGTTCCTCAAACTTCGTCCAAATAACTTAATGAGAGGCTGTAGTGTTCCAGTGTATATTTGGGGATATAAGCTAGTGGAGGGACTTGGTTTCCATTTGAGAATCTGACAGCCAATAATGGTGTTACATATAGATGTTATCCTTCTAATTCCATGTTTTATTTTATAGTGGAAGTCAATAACTGTTAAATAGCCTTTTGTTTTTAACTAAATCACTTCTACTTACAATCAGCTTCAGGAGGTGGCTCAAAGATTTGGAGAGAGACGAAGTTTATTACACTTGGAAGGAACAAGATTGTAAACGGTCCCACAACTATTTTGCAGACTTGAGAAGCTACATGCTCGGCTATTTTGTTATTAACTAAGTTTTAGAATTGCACTACTGATCAATATAATTAATCGCTGATGTTATGAGTAATATGAGTATTGGTGTATCTATTGTTATTTTTACTATGAATGTGTTGATTTGTTGAAAAATTATCTTAGTAGGGTGGATAAATAATAAAATAAATATTACAAAAATCTATACAAAAATTTAGTGGCGGATGCATTCTGTCACTGAAAAAGCATTATATGTAGTGACGGAATAGTGGCGGAATTTCAGTGGCGGAACAAAATTCCGCCACTAGTTATGGCACCCCAAATCCGCCACTATTTTAAATTTTTAGTGGCGGAATGTCAGTGGCGAACTATTTTCCGTGGGTAATCCGCCACTGCGACTCAGTGGCGGAAAATATTCCGCCACTTATATTTTAGCGGCGATTATATAGCCGCGGTTATGTTCCGCCGCTAAATCCGCCACTAATTGGTTTACTGGCGGAAAAATGAGATTTAGTGGCGGAAATTTCCGCCGCTAATTAGCGATTTTTTTGTAGTGTTCACGATATTATTCATACACCAATGCATATACTGATCACCAACATTTCCACATATCCAATCACATATATATCCAAATATTTAGAACTACTTTTACCACATTAGCAGTTTACTTATTCAGTAACTAGTCATATCAAAATACTCGTAACAACAATCAAATCAGCATCCACAACGTTAAATTTCCAAACTATGTCAACAGAAGCTTATCGCGATACGAACCCGCACATACGTTGTAAACAATGTTAGTTTCCAATATTTATATCATAACTCAACGTAACCGTATGATATAATCCATTTTTATCTATAAGAGATTATCCCATCAAATTATAGCGGATAATTCTCATAAAATCATATATTATCAAACATGTATCGTCACATATATTCTGACCGACACCATTACATAATTTCACACATAGCCCCTTATGTGCTTAGTGATAGACTAGAGTACGCGGACCAGGTCAGAAACAAAATCAGATGCGGATTTTGTCCTCGAGAGGACTCCGCACAGACCACGCATTTAGGGTGCAGACAGATAATCAGGTCACCCATTGTCACACTCCAACCCCTCTGACATATATTCTTAAAATAAATAAATTTCAGAAATTTTAAAACTATTAATCCACATGTCAAATAAAACACTCATATCATATACATTTAAAAACTAACATCTATTAAAATCAATAATATCTATGAGCCACAATCCAATGTATATAAATTTCACCCTTACTTTCATATTACAATTATCAAACATATTCTCCAACCAATACATATAATCATAAGCATTAATAATCATAAATAATTTCACATCCATATGCATATGCCCCTCTGTCCAGTTTATTATTCTGTGACAAATCAAGCCTGGTATCTGTCCGGGATTTCCAATATGCCAATATGATTTGACCCGAAGGTCCCAATATGATTTGACCCGAAGGTCCCAATATGATTCGACCCGAAGGTCCCACTGTGATTTGACCCGAAGGTCCCAATATGATTTGACCCGTAGGTCCCACTGTGATTTGACCCGAAGGTCCCAATATGATTGACCCGAAGGTCCCAATATGATTGACCCGAAGGTCCCAATATGATTTGGCCCGTAGATCCCACTGTGATTTGACCCTAAGGTCCCATTGTGATTTTAGATCTAGGGCAAGATCGTCACAGATCCCCTTTAATCATATGATTCATACACTTTCAGTACCATATGTAAAACATATCCATTTTCTATCAACTACATATCCATATTATATTCCATCAAATAATTCCAATATTATAAATAAACATATCCCTTGCACAAATCAAAAATCACATATCCAAATCATATTACACCATCAATATCTAATAACACCTAACCCTTTCCAACTCACATCATATAATTCATATATTCACTCCAATTTAACACATAACAATCAATCACATAAAATGTGTAAAATTAAACCTGTGATTTATACATATCTAATTATAAGAAGTAGTTTAACTGAACCCCTGGTTCCACTAGCTACGTCCTTAATCCTTTTATTTTCTCCGATAAAAATCTTTTTGCTATAATATCTCCTTGTATTTCTTCTGAAATCCCCTTCTTCTTCTGTTTTCTTCTCCTTTTTTTTGTTTCTATTTGTGCTTCTTCTCCCCAACTTATGTATCTTTGTTATCTGTAATCCTCCTTATTTCATTTCCCCCCTCCTTTTTATAATAGGCCACATAATTATTATATATATAAATTGGATTTGATCCATTTTAACATAGATTCAAACAAAAATAGCCGGACTTATTTTATTTTTATTAACGAAAAGTGATGACTAAGGAATTTGGCCACGCATATACCTATTATTGTAACACCTATGACTATTTTAATTATAAAATAACGTTCCATGCATACACACATAACTATTCTTTCTACTTTTTCTTTTGCATGTAATTACTTGTCTAAATTTATAATAGATATGAGGTATTCGATTACTTCACTAAATTTATAATTTATATACATATTTTATTCGGTACATATAAATACATGGTCGCCATTTATTAAAAATTATCATACTCGCTTGATATATCTATTTTACATAAATAAATAATATGCAAATACATATAATGAAGCATAATTTGAGTTAGGGATATTACACTCATGAGGGTGAAGATAGAATCAGATCATCCATAAGGGTGCAGATAGAGAATCAGATCACCCACGAGGGTGCAGACAGAGAATCAGATCACCCATAAGGGCATCCGCATCGCTACGCGATGCTGTCTCGGTCTCGACTCGACGAGACGAGATAGAGACGAGATAGCATCGAGACAGCGTTGCAAGCTCGTCTCGTCTCTACGAGACGCGACATCTCGTCGCACGACGCGTGCCGGCGAGGCCGGCCTCGAGCTGGCGAGACACGCGCGCGGGCCACGTGGCGCGCGCTGGCGGATGGCGTGACGCCGTCGGAATTATGACGTAATAAATTTTTTTTTAAATTCGAAAAATTCGAAAAAAATACTTTTTTTTTTAAAACGGTCGATTTTTCAATTTTTTTTTCTTTTATTATTCTATGAATACTCTATTCCTCTTCCATTCTCTTCCTCTTCCATTCTCCATTTTACACACAAACACTACACTCATCTATTCTTTTCTCTCCAATTGTTGAAAAAATGTCCCGCGACGGAAACTCCACCGGCGGCGGTTCCGGCAAGCGGCGCTCCGGCGGGCTCGACTTGAACTCGTTCGACGATTGGGCGAGCATGTACAACTTTTTGGGTACTCCCGGTTCGTCACCGGGCACCCAAGCCTCGATGACTCCGCCGGCGTACCAAACACCACATTTTGATGTAGATGCATACTATCGTCCCTCCCCCCTAGAGGTACGGGCAGTCGTCGGGATTATCCCAAATTTTGGAGAATTTTTTGCCGCCTGAACGCACTTTGCCTTAACGCACTTTGCCCGACTGGCCAATAACAATAGGTGGAGGCTCCGGCAGGATCGGTGTCTATGCCGAGGAGGAAGTCATCCATACAGGTTGTGAGGGACGACAGCCGTCATCCATACAGCCAAAAGGAGACGTTGGCTCTGTACGACGCTTGGATCAATGTATCGTATGATCCTGTCGTCGGGAATCAACAAACCCACAAGTGTTTTTGGAAAAAATTCACTGAAGTTTACAACGCTCGAAGGCCGAAGAACACCTTTGCCCGCAACGTGAAGATGCTCCGCAGTCATTGGGACCGATGCGACAAAGATGTCAAAATTTTTTGCGCGATATACAGGGCAGAAGAGGCGAATTATCAAAGCGGAGCCGACATTCTGAGAGCGGCGTTACGGGTCTTCAAAGACGACGTCGGTAAAGATTTCAAGCATGTCGATGTTTGGTCGCAAGTCCACCACCTTGAAAGGTGGGCTGGCGGTGTCGAGTCAGGCTCGAAACGCACGAAGCACACGGCGCGTGGCCACCACTCGTCTAGTGATGGCGGTGAAAGCAACACCTCACGAGAGGGCACGCCAACCGATGATGCAGGGGGGTCTTCCGGTTCACGACGTCGGCCCCAAGGGACCAAGGCGGCGAAGGCGGCTAGAGCGAGGGGGAAAGGGAAGGGGAGGGGCCGCGGCGAATCAAGCCAGGCGGGCTCGGGCTCGGGCTCGGGCTCCGGCACGGGCTCGAACACCCTAATGTCCATGTACCTGGTCGCCACGATGGCTGACGCTTCAAAAATGAATCCTCGCCAATTTGAAGCCCATATGGATGGAATTGAGCATCTGAAAGCTCAACTTGGTATTCGGGATCGATCTAACTTGGGTGCACCGCCGACTTCGGGGGATGATTCGCCGGCGGAGTAGTTTTTATTGTTTAATTTGAGTATTTTAATTATGTATTTTTTATTTTTTAGAATTTTAAATTATGTATTTTTTTTATTTTTTAGGCTTTTAAATTGTAATTTTTATTTTATTTAATGAAGTGTGTTTTTATTAATTGAATTTGTTGGAATTAAAAAAAAAATGAAATTGAATGAATAGTTAAGGGATGAGATGGTTAAGAGATGGTGGGATGCATGTGATGTCTCTTAGTTAAGAGATGAGCTGAAAAGTACAGTGAGGCCCATGAATAGTGAAGAGATGAGACGGTTAAGAGACGGATAAGAGACAGGGATGCGGATGGCGTAAGGGTGCATATCAAGACAGATCAAATATCAGATATCAGACGATCCTCGTTTCGGTTATTTAGAAGACGAGTGATCACAGATAATGCAGCGTTGTTGTCCTATTGCATGCCAATCGTACCCAATGTATTGACCGAGCACGAGGTAATACCATATACATCAATAAATACATATTAATTTCATTTTGTATTTTGTTCCTAGATTATATATTCTTCTTCTTGTTAATTAAAGTCAAAATTAGAACTTTAAAATGCTTATACATATGAATTTCTCGGTCAGCTTATACATATGATCAACATGACCAAGGATCCGAGATGAGAGGAAAAAAAAAATATCAAGCGCCTACAGTTAAAAGACATCAAGGATCTCAGGGACATAATTGAAAGTGCTTTATGGTATCCATTTGTCAAATCCGATTCTCGTACCCCGACCTATTTTATGGATAAGTGTGCTTGGTTATGCTTTATGCAATTGAATATAAGGTACTATTTGTTACCCATTTATTATATAATATTGCAAATTAAACCAGTTGCTTATTTTAATTTTTTTTTACTATATTTTTATGTAGGATATCAAGTAAAGCTATAGAGGCTATTTGGGCTAAATTTGTTAATTTTTTGGAAAACGGGGGAACAAATAGTTTTCATGGACATGTGCATCACCTTTTTTATCATTGCAAAGCATGCTAGTTAAAAAGACCCTGTTAGATTTTTTGAAGAAGTATAATTGAGTTCAAAAAATTAAGACACATGAAACTCCAAGGAAAGAATGAAAGATGTATTGATTTCAATGATAAAAAGGATTACGAAAGTGATAACTTCATGGATCGGATGGATAAATTTGTTACTGGATAAACTGTATAAGCCATGTAAGATATTATTATTATTATTATTATTATTATTATTATTAATAATAAAAATAGAGGGGATGTAAGGCAGAAGTCTCTCCCCCTAAAATGAAAGGCTTTGACATCTATTTATAGGGATAATATATTTTCTAGAATATTCTTGTTAGTAATGAATTTAAAATACCATCATATCTTTTACCAACTTTTCATTTCTCTCCAGCTTTTTAGAAGATATTATTTTGTTTTTACCAACTTTTCATTTCTCTCCAACTTTTTAGAAGATATTATTTTGTTTCAAAATATCACACTAAAACACACGTGTATACATATAAGACTAACTATTACTATAAATGACATATAATAATAATCCCTATTTCTCTTAGACTCTCTAGAATTTTCTTAATATTTTCTATATCCATCAATATAGAAAATTTCGTCCTATCCTATTTGAAGAACAAGATATAATTTTATTCATGGGAATTTACCAGAATAATCCACTAATTAGTCATTGTAGTAATATTAATACAATCCCTAACATTATAAACTCCAACATGTATAATAAAAGACTTTAATAAAAAAATGTAGTTCAGCATAATAATTTTTTTTCTTGATATTTATCATCAATCAAAAATATAAAAATAGTTGAAATATTAATGTAAATTTTCGAACTTATTTCATATTTCCATTTAATCACTTAGTTCCTATAATATAGTCACAAATATGAAATATCGAATTGCTTGTACACATTTCTAACCCACAATTTTTTTTTTCTAATTGTAATAGTGAATTCCATCTGGATCCACTTTTGTTACCAGTAATGTGCTCAATATTTATACACTTTGTTGTTTTTGGCTTATAATGTACTGTTGTTCTTTTCTTTGCTATTGTCTCTTTAACATAGTTTAAGAATGTTTGATTGTTGGTATGCTATTGAATTAGAATTGTTCAGAGTAAATTTGATAGTGGATTAAGTAGGTGATTATAGTAGATATTTATTTCTCCCTGATGCACTATTTATTAGCGCTAAAAATACCTGCAAGTTTACAGGGTAGATCTAGTATAGCTAAAGGTCAGTACCGGGATATCGAATACAGGGAATAAGATTACAACTGACTATCATATACTAAGCGCCATATACTATTTAGAGACACAGAGTTTTGGGTTTTGGATTTATAAACTAGACAAAAATATGAATAAATAAAAGAAAGCAAAATAATACTACAAAACAGGCTAAAGAAGTAGAGTTTTTACGATCAACTAATATAACTAATATAACCTAGTGATGATTAATCTCATAGAACCTTTACCTTTATGTGTCTCTAGGATTATTAGGAAAGTCGCGATTCTAGGGTAAGCCCTCTCTCGAATGCACCCACTCAGTAGATTAGACTCTAACTATCAAAGTCTCCTTCCAATAGATTAGATTCTAACTCCTTAAGTTCCTAAGACTCAAGTCCTCACAAAGGGTCCCTTCTCTCGAGTGCAGATAAACCTATGTGTACTCATTCATTTGGTAAAACTAGCTATCTCTCGATTAATCTAGTTAAAAGAACATAGTTCTAAAATTGGCCAGACAAAAGAACAATAAAAGCACAAGAACAAGCAAAACAATCACAAGAACTAGGAAAATGTTCAATTCAATAAATCAAAACATGTTCATAATAGTCTTCACCAAAACTTCTACAAAAGATATTTAACTACTCATAGACAAGTAGTAAATACAATAAAAGTACGAGAATGAAAGAAATTGATAAAACCCAAGGTCGAATCTTCAATCTTCAGTCTTCTCTTGCCTGGATCTGCAGAGCTCCGCTCCAATGGAAGATGGATGAATTATCTGTGTGGAAGATGGAATGGAAGAATGTGTAGAGGGGGAAGGATTGGAGGCTCTGAGATGAATTATGAATTAGGTTAAGGAGATATTTATAGGCTAGAAAAATGTTTAGAATGGTCAATAACATCCTCCAATTAATTGAAAATATGATAATTTTCGAATCCTTCAATTAAAAGGAGAGATTTGGGCAATAATATATTCATTCCTTGAATTTCCGCCTAATTTCCGACAGCTTTGACTGCATTGCGCAACGTTCGTAGAATAGTCATAACTTTCTCCACAGAACTCCGATTGAGACTTGCGAGATATCCACGCGAAGCTCTTTCGAAGACGAAGAGAATGATATGAATTAAGCACTGATTGGACTTTAAACTCGCTGGAAGAATGGGCTCGAACAGAGGATGCTGCACCTTGGCCTTTTTGCACCTTTTTTCTATCTTTTTCTACCATTTATCAACAAACACATCAAGAATACCAATTGTATAACATATGCAAGTTACGAACATAATTTGCATGATTGACATTTAAACCGAATCAAATCTAGCCCTTAAAAACATGCAAAATCCGTGTTTGTCAACTCAAAAACTTGACTCGATTTATTTTAACACGAGAAATACCCGCAAGTGTACGAGGCTATCGTAGTATAGGCAAGTCAAGAGTATCGTATCCACAGAGACTAATTAAGTGCTTAAGTACCTCGAATCAAGATCATTCGCTATTTAGACAACCGAAGATTGGGTTTTTGTATCTAAATCCTAAGAACAATGAATCAAAACAAAGTAAATAATATGAAGATGAGTGAATTGAAGAGAAAGTGGAGAAAGAGTAGAGCTTTGGGATCCAAATACAATATTATAATCTAGATTAATCTCACTAAACCTCTAAATCAATGTTCGAGCTATGCCGACTGGGGTCTCAAGAGTTCCTAAGCTATCACGAAGGTAAGATCATGCCTTCTCTCGAATGCACATGACTTGTAGGTTGCATGCTAGGCCCAAAGTCTCCTTATATTGTAAGCACACAACTCCAAAAGGCTCCTAAGATTTATATCCTTACACAAAACCTCACTCCTCTCGGATGATATTGATTAAGGTGTTGTCCACACTCAAATCACACATTTGTTAATCAACTCTCGTATATTGTAACAATGTAAAGATGCAATCAAACGGGTAGCTAATCCAATGAATGTAAAGGCGCGGGAATGACAAAATAACTACATGAGCCAAGCATAATATTAAAAGATCGATTCACCTATTTGTGTCTCTAGGATTATTAGGAAAGTCGCTACCATAGGATAAGCCCTCTCTCGAGTGCACCTACCCAGTTGATTAGATTCTAACTATCAAAGTCTCCTTCCAATAGATTAGATTCTAATTCTTTAAGTTCCTAAGACTCAAGCCCTCACAAAGGGTCCCCTCTCTCGAGTGTAGATAAACCATGTGTTGTACTCGTTCCTTTTACCACGTAAAACTAGCTATCTCTCGATTAATCTAGCTAAACAGACATGGTTCTAAAGTTGGCCAAACAAAAGAACAATAAAAGCACAAGAACAAGCAAAATAACCACAAGATCTAGGCGAAGGTTCAATTCAATTAAATCAAAACATATTCAAACTAATCTTCACCCAAAGCTCCACAAATGTATCTAGCTACTCATGTTTAACAAGAATTCAACAAAATCATTGGTAGAAAACATGGAAAACACAAGTAAATTGATACTAAATGTCCCGGAGATGAATTGGGGGTTGAGAATCCTTCGTCTTGATGTTTCAACTCTTCTCAATCGCCCTCCTCTTGCTCTTAGACGAAAATTAGAGTATATGGATGTTTGGAGGCGGAAGAATGGTGTAGGAGGCGGATGGGCGTGAATCCGTGAACCCTAGGCGCTGCACATATATATAAAGCAAAACACCCGCCCGGGCGTCGTGCCGCGGCATTTTCTTCTCAAACCGGGCGTTTCGTCTGTCCCCGGGCGTTTTCTTCTCAAACTGTGCGCTTTCTTCCCTAAGTCGGGCGTTTTCACTGGACTGGGCAGTGTTCGTCTAATGGCCATAAATTCTTCTACGGGACTCCAATTGAGGCGTGCAAGATACCCACGTGAAGATCTTTCGAAGACGAAGAGAATGGTATGACTTAGGGGCTGATTGGACTTCGAAATCTCCAGAAAAACTGCCTCGAACTAAGGCTATTGCACATCCACTTATTTTGCACATTTTTCTACACATTCTTCACAAAATGGTCAAATAACAAAATAATAGAGAAGTAATCATAACCATATCCGATAATAGACGAAATGTGATCAAAACCATGCAAGATTACTCTCTAAAACCAAGAAAAATCCAAGTATGTCCCTCTCGCGCTTCCGTAGGAGTTTATAGACATTGAAAATTGGTTCATAAGTTATGTGTTCAGCTAATTGTGAACTACTCGTCGTGTACATGTTCAGTGTATGTGATTAGGTTGATGTTTTAATCCCTTCAATTGTTAAAGGTGTAGAACAATACAAATCTAGTGAACAACTTGGAGTGACATGTTTTCCCGTTTGAAAAGTCTTTCTCTAGTTAATTTGTAGCTTTGTTTTGTCACAAACTTTCAAAATCAAAAATCAAATATCAAATCTTTACATATTTTTGTATGCTTGTAAGTGTAAATAATCTTTCGTCTCTCTGTGGATCGACACTTGAAATACTACCACGACACTGTAATCTTGCAGTATTGTAGTATTATTAGAGTTAATTAGTTATACTTATATATTGTGTAAACCAGACAAGATACTCTAAAATACGCATCATCCTTTAAAAATAAAAACGTTCTAAACCTTTTTATTTTAGAATGTGGACCTCACAATTCAGTAACGCTACTTCAACAATTTTTTCTCTTCCTCTTCCTTACTTTATCCATTTTTCTCTTTCTCTCTCTGACTTTACCAATTATTTTCTCTTATTTTACCAATTGTGTATTAAAACTCTAGTCATTTCAAAAATTTCTATATTTCAAAGAACGAAGGTAGTATCACATTATTTTTTCTCCTACATTATTGTCTCGACTCAACTTAATAAATACTCCCTCCGTCCCAAATTAAGAGTCATTTTTTGCCAAAAAGTCCGTCCCAGTTTAAGAGTCACTTTTAGTATTTTCCATATTTGGTCATACAATTTTACCCCATTCTTCATCAAAATTACATAAAAATGCCATTATCAATATTAAAATATATCAAAACAAAAATCAAAAGTCAAAAGGGACCCACCTTCAACCAACTCCACCATCTCACTTCATTTATTACACATTCTACCATCTCACTTCATTTATTACACACTCCACCACCCCACTTCATTTATTACACACTTCAACTCTTTCTTAAAATTCGAGCCATAACAATAAGTGACTCCAAATGTGAGACGGAGAGAGTATCAATTTTCAAAGCCGAAAAGAAGTAGATCACTTGCAAGTTGCAGCATAACAAAGAGAACACATCTTTTAATATTTAAAATTTAAATTCATATTTGGTTGTAATTGGATCAACTTTAGCACACTAGTGTGAGTAGGGTGAGTATTCTTTTTTTTTTTTGTCAAATAGAATTGCACCGAAAAATCAAAATTTGATGAAAATGAAAACCAAACCAAATTACCCGAAAAACCAAATTTGAACTATAAAATCCGAATTGAAAAAACTGAAATTTAAAAATCTAAAAAAACGAAATCCAAAAAGTTCCATTTTTTATCAACACGGATTTTACAAAATTGTTTGACTTTTGTAAATGAAAGTAATAGAAAAAGTTAGTCAAATGTGAGACATATTTTTATATATTGATATTATAATAAAATATAAATGAAATTTTTTAATGGAATGTGAGGTCTACTTTTCAAAAATAATAAAAATAAAATAAGATTTCTATTAGAGATCAAACAAAAAAAATGACAAAATGACTTGTATTAGGGACTGGATGAAGTATCAAAATAAATGGTAAATTATTTAGAGGGAACATCTTTTTTGGTCCACAAACTTTGCTAAAGTATCATTTTAGATCTGTGAACTTTGAAAATATTATTTGAGGTCCATCAACTATGGGTTAATATCATTTGAAGTACTTTTTTACTATTTCCAAGTTTTTCTGGACGAAAATACGATCAATATCTTAAAGGGTATATATTCTTAATAAACTTATCATTATACTCATATTTTTTATAAATATCTTTACAATATATTTTTAACGAATTTTCTAAATATAATTTGACCTTCAATATTATCACTTAATTTTGTGACATGCAAGTAGAATTGCTTCTTCAATTTTTTATATTAAAGAATTTTAAAATTGAATAAAGAACTTTCTTTAATAATAAAAAATTAAATAAGGATATTTTCTTGCATGTCATAAAATTAATTGTTAATATTGAAGGTTCTATAAAGAACTTTTCTTTAATAATAAAAAATTAAATTATGATATTTTCTTGCATGTCACGAAATTAAGTTATAATATTAAAGGTCAAATATATTTAGAAAATTTATCAAAAATATATAGT
Source organism: Salvia hispanica (assembly GCF_029641045.1). Taxonomy (NCBI): domain Eukaryota; kingdom Viridiplantae; phylum Streptophyta; class Magnoliopsida; order Lamiales; family Lamiaceae; genus Salvia; species Salvia hispanica. The sequence goes on from NC_142694.1 coordinate 13,413,548, forward strand.
AAAGATATTTATAAAAAAATATGAGTATATGATAAGTTTATTAAAAATATATACCCTTAAAGATATTGAGGGTATTTTCGTCCAGAAAAACTTGAAAATAGTAAAAAAGTACTTTAAATGATATTAACTCGTAGTTGATGGACCTCAAATGATATTTTCAAAGTTCACAGATAAAATGATACTTTGGCAAAGTTCGTGGACCAAAAAAAATGTTCCCTCATTAAATTCTCAATTATTTAATGTTGGCTGTTGAAAAGGATTAATTTTCTGTTATATAGAAAAAAAAATAATGGAAGAGTGGTGGAGTTGAAGCGAAGAACAAAATTTCAACTGGGAACCGCCTTACCTCGATTGTCAGCACATCACCTTCAGTTTCTCCACTATTTCATTCCGATTCCCATGCGATAAATCCCCAATCTTAAATCTCACCTAGGGATATTTATCAACTTATAGTGCTTAGATGAAGCCAATTAGGCTTCCGGAGCCGCCAGGAAGCCCGAATCCGATGGGCGGAGTGCCATACACATTCGATGACGGCGTTTACGGCGTCGTCCGCCGCGCGGTCATAATCGGGAACGGTTTTCCGGCGTCGGAGAACCAGAGCATGGGATTGGTTCGAGCACTTGGCTTAAGTGATAAGCAGACGCTCTATGTAATTCTTCAACTTACCTCTACGAATTTTGTTTTGGTGTTACTATGAAATAAGTACTTGAGAAGTTGAGGTCTGGTCTTGGTAGTCATAACACATGATTTTTCCGCTGAAGCATGCATGCTCTGATGATCCGATCGGCTTAATTGTGGATTATTAGGGGTTGAATTTCTGGATGATGCAATTTAGTGGTTAAAGTAAAGGGTATTGTTGAATTCTGATTTCCGAATTTGGAATTAGAAATGCATTCAACTGTTTGTGTAGATAGGACATGTTAATTGAATGGATTGAATTAAATCCTGTGCATGGATTCAGCTATACTTGCAAACTGGAATATAAAGTTTTTCATACTTAAATGTTTTCATTCCTCTTTCCCCCCATTTTGTCTGAGTGATCCTTAAGGTTCTGCTAGGCATCCGAAAATAAATGAGTCTAATGAAATTCTCCTTTGGTGGTTTCATTGATTTTTTGGCAGTGTGGGTTGCTTTGTTCTGGAGAATGACCCTTTATAATTAGATTTTATATTGGAAAGACACTGAATAGATCAATTTTTATTAGACGATGTTTTCTGGGATAGTTATGAAAGGTATGTTTCTGGTCTAAGATTTTAGTGAGGTGCTCTGTCCTGGAATTCATCTTAATGTCATTTTTAGTTTGAGGTAACTCAAAACAATTCAAGCAACATTATCACGTCACATTAAAAAATTGGTTCTCTCTTTTATCATCCAGAGACTCTTAGTACCTTATTTCGCTCACCAAATATGCCTCATTTGAGTAGACATGCTAAGAGGTATGCTACCGTGATTTTCTTGTGATGGCACTTTTTCTTAGTATATTTCTACTGGCTTCAAGCCTGTACTCACCATGTCATATGAAATCTATGATCCTTTGAGCTAAAACAAAAGCTACAGTTTGGAAGTTTCTCCATACGTGAACAAGATTGCTCTTATGAGTGCCCATTCTTGAGTTAAGTTATAAGAACTTCACGTATAAGAACTGATTGTGTTATATTTGTTTGATGCATGTGATATTCAGCGTGTCATGAGACCAACAGGAGGAATCAATGAGTGGCTTCACTGGCTTCCAGTTTCTATCCATAATAAATGGTACTTTATCATTAGCCAGATATATTGGTATTCAAAATTTTCAATTACCAGAAGAGGGAGGAACCTGGACTATTTGCCTGCTGGGAATGGTGCTGGTGTGGGCCTGTCATCAGTGTTGGATGCTGATGTAAAGAATATTGTCAAAATGGCTAAGGAGACTTTTGAGAAGTAAGCGCTATGCACTCTCTCTTTCCCTAGAAAACAAAACGCTTCCGAATAGCTCTCTCATATAGACTATTATGGATTTGATATACCTGGTCTATTTTAATCCCTGGATTGCACTTTTGCTTCTCACAAATCACAATGGTATCAAACTATCAATTGATTGCTTGATTAAACATGTGCATCTATTCATATTTTCGTGAGGGAAGTTACAACTTATATTGTTGCCTTTTTGGCGGAGGTTTGATGGATCGTGAGAAAAGCTTGTACAGGAAGAATAAAATGATCATGCTGTCAATAAGATAGAATAGGAGTAGTTTGGTATTTGCTGAAGTCTGAAGATAAAATTTATGTTCTGTTTTATTTGATAAAATAAATAACTATATTTTCAATTACTTTCACTTTGGAGTTTGGATATTGGTTGGTTAATGGAACAGTATGGTCATGTTTTCTAGTGCTACTTCCACTCACTACTTGATACATTAAATATACATAATACATGTGCTAATAAAAGAATCTTATTGATTTCAGAGTGATTTTTTTTTAGTTCCTTTGGTCTAAAAGAACTCATAAGACCATTCTGGTTATGAATATTGATTGAGACAAACAGTTTGGTCTTCAGGATTGACACTCTAAAGTTAATACAAGTGATATTATATTAGCCGGTGGGATGAGATACTTCAGTTGTCATAGTCTGATATCCCCTGAAGATATTATTTCATACTCCTATATCATTGTCTTAATTCTTGATACATGAGAAGTAACACTTTGTCTTCTTCCAGGGATGGCCCACTGCTTGTGGTTGCATCTGGCAGAGATACAATTTCAATTGTGAGCTCTATAAAAAGATTAGCATCTGACAACGTGTTTGTTGTCCAGGTTCGTTACCCATATATGGTAGCACTGTAATATTTTTTAAATGTAAAATATCACCTGTTACAGTCATAAAAATTTGTGAAATTGTTATGCTAGAAAGATTTTGGTTATGTACTATTTAACTCATCAAACAGAACTAATTTCATGTGACTGACCAAGTTTTATTTTGAAGTGTAATGTTTGATGTTTCATAGTCACTGAGTCACTCTGTAGTTTCTAATCTGCTTGTTGTTTTCTGAAGGAGATAGGTTAGATCTTTATTAGTATACTGTAGTAACTTTTAGTTGATCTTATATGCCATAGTCAAATTTATTATCTGGACACTGTAAAATTTACATTAACCTTTAAGTGCATATGCCTTGACCCGGACAGCTATATGTGTGAAATATCTGTTCCTTTTGAAGTATCAATAAGTACATACACACTAGCACATATGTACTATATTACACTTGACATGTGACATGTCATGTCAATTTGGAGAGAGAGAGAGAGAGATAGAGAGCCACTAGAACACATTTTAATGCACACTGTGCTGCACGCTGTTTTTTTTGGGAAGAATTGTTTGCGTCTATATGTAGGCTGTAGTGTCAAATAGTAATGTTATGTCTTTTATTATCCTTTGGCTTACGGATTTAGGATCTCTGAGACTGTCATGACTTACGTCTTCAGGTTCAGCATCCACGGTCCCATTTGGACAGATTTGATATGGTGATAACCCCAAAACATGATTATTACTCATTGACCCCACAGGCTCAGGAGCAGGTTCCTCGCTTTCTTCGGAAATGGATAACACCGCATGACCCTCCTGCTGATCATGTCGTAAGTATCCTCACTATATATGTATAACTCCAGTTTCTAGTTCAATTTATCATAGTTGGAGCTAACCTTGCAGGCATATTCTAATTTCTTAGGTCCTCACAGTAGGAGCACTTCATCAAATAGATTCTGCTGTACTTCGTAGTGAAGCTAATGCCTGGCACCATGAGTTTGCACCTCTGCCTAAGCCATTGCTTGTAGTCAACTTCGGAGGGCCCACAAGTAAGTACTCCATCCTGATACTGTGGCCGTCATATAAATACAATAATTTGCAACTAATATTGGTTAGATATATTCTAAATCAACAAGATTGTATTTAGATTTTGGGTGATAATTCGATTTTAAATTTTCTAGTGATGAGGTTTTTTTTTGCCAAGAGTATGAGCAGTTAGTGAAAAATATTAGTGGATGGTGTAATTTCTTGGCCAAGAGTGAAAAGGTTGTGTCAGTAAATATAAGGTGTTGCAATATTTTCATTTTGCATATTTCTTGAGATTTTGAAAATGGAAATCCTACATCTTTTGTACTCACTCCTTGGAAGTTTGAAGCTAGAACAATATCAGTCTCCCATCTTCTCCTGTTTCCTTTTGGCACAACTCTTGGGGAGACATGCAGTCCATCTCTTCACTTGTTGGAGTAGTTTGTTAGGGGGAGGATTAAACTGACATACTTTGACAAGCTTTAATAATAGCACATTTGAAATTTTAACTTTTTGAAGACTTGGTTCCTTCTTTTTGTGGCTGTTTAACTGAATTTGTTTCTTTGTAATTTTTCATTTAGCAAGTGATATTATTTTGAATGATTCTTCATATATTTGGGGTTCTATCTTTTGATAGGGTACTGCAGATATAGCACAGACCTTGCGAAACAGCTGATATCGTCTCTTCACAATGTTCTCACAAGCTGTGGAAGTGTCAGGATATCTTTCTCAAGGCGGACACCTGAAAAGGTAAGATGAACTCCAGTGTCAAGTTTTCACCTCTGTTCAAGCGGTTGTGGTCCATCCACAACCCTTCTTTCCCCTGATACTCAGCTTATTGTGAGATGGGCTTTCCGTTAACAGGTTTCTAAGTTAGTAACAAAAGAACTTGGAACTCATCCCAAAATCTACATATGGGATGGTGAAGGTACTTCTCATTCTCTGAATATTATGGGTTGTTTATAATTCTAGACTTACTAACTAATGCATAAATTGTCATTACCAGGACCTAATCCACATTTGGGACATCTTGCTTGGGCTGATTCTTTTATTATCACGGCTGATTCAGTCAGCATGTTGAGTGAGGCTTGCAGCACCGGGTAAAATGCTTTATAGCAGTTGTTGATGATGTTGGAAACACCAATGACAAATTATTTGACTTGTATGTCGGTGATTGCAGTAAGCCTGTTTATGTTGTTGGAGCTGAACGCTGCACTTGGAAACTTGTGGAATTCCATAAGAAGCTAAGGGAAAGAGGCATGGTCAGACCATTTACAGGTCTTGAGGATGTAAGTAACCAATACCCTTCTCCCATCAAAGAACAAAGAAAGCAAAATATTTACAGAAAAGGAAGAAACAGTTTTATGTTTCAGAAACCTGAATTAAATATGGCAATAGTTGGTCAATAGACACATAAGTGGAGGGGAAAAAAAAATATCTATCTGCTGCTCAGATTGTTTAGCAACTTTAACAATTACTATTATTGTATTTCCTTACAATCTGTCAGTCTTGTTTTTACTTTCAACCTTTGTTTGTCTACTGGCGAAGTGTGGAAGATATTTAGTTTTGGCTTTCTCGTTAGCATGGCAGAAAGCATTTTGTCAAATGTAGATATTGGTGAATATTTCATTTCAAATATATAAAGATATGAGTGATGAGGCCATGATTCTGGTTGCTAACTTATCTTATTTCTTGGGTTTTTCAATAATCTTATTTCTTGGGTTTTTCATTATTCAGATGTCAGAAACCTGGGGTTACCCTCCTCTGAACGATACTGCTGAGGCAGCAAGCCGGGTGCATAAAGCACTTGCTGAGCGGGGATGGAGAATACGACCATAAAACCACTTATATACTGTTGTTGCAACATAAATCGTCTCATCTATTCTTTTTCCAGTAGAATGCCTTTCCCATAGAGAAAGAGCCACAGAAACATACAGTATGTTTTATATTTGTTGAGGTCGAGTAGCAGCTACAATAATTTTACCATCTATTGGGTGCTATACATGTAAAATAATCATTACCTTTATTCATGCGGCCGGTAAATTTTGATGCCTTGAGTAGGCTGTAAAAATGAACAAATTGAAAGAGTCGAGTGGCCTTTGTAATCTTTGGTTCAAGTTTTAAGATATTTCTTATCAATTCACTCAAACCAATTCCACTCACAAAACACACCCAAAGCACAAAAGAAATAAGTAACTTTTCCTATTTTAGAAGATAAATATACAAACTAAATTAATTACTATGCAAAAATAGACTTCAACAAAAGAAATTGTTGCTCAAACACTTGACTGAATTGAGGAGGCCTAATATTTCCATGAAAAAGGTAGGATATAATTAAGGTGGAGCAAGTTGACAACAACTCCATTCCTAGTTGTTTCAAAGGAAACCTACTCTCCCATAATCTCCAGACATCAACTGCTCCTCATGCAAGCATGTATATATTGAGCCATAAGCAGTCATAATTTCCAACCTCCAATCTCACATCCTCTCTCATACTCAAATTAAATCATGGAACACAGCGGTGAAACAGCCATTAACATCCCGGAATCCAACTCTGCCAAGCACAAGAGCGTCCCCTTGGCAAGTGCCACCACTAAGGCGGTTCCACTTCCACTTCCGCAGCCGGCATGGAAGAGAGGAGTTTCCATCTTCGACTTCATCCTTAGGGTGTGTGCCCTCGTGGCCGCCCTAGCTGCCACTGCCACCATGGGCACCACCGACCAGACTCTTCCCTTCTTCACTCAGTTCTTCCAGTTCCAAGCCAGCTATGATGACCTCCCCACTTTCACGTAAGCCCCTTTAAACATTAGTATTTCATAACTACTAAATTATTAATCATGCATGTTTTGGATTGGAACATTCTAGATTCTTCGTGGTGGCAAATGCTATAGCAAGTGGCTACTTGCTCCTATCTATGCCTTTCTCCATTGTTGCCATTGTTCGTCCCCACGCAGCTGGAGTCAAGCTTCTCCTCCTCATCCTTGATACCGTAAGATCAAATCAAATCAAATCAAATCGATGGATGATTATGTTTTTTCATATTACTTCCATCCTTTAAAAATAAACAACTATTCCATTTTGTCATGTTTCTTAAAATTATGCACTTTCTATTTTAGGAAACTTTTGAACAACTAAAACACTACTAATACTACGTCCACTATCTTTTCTCTTTGTGCACTGAAACTCGTACCATTTCAAACGTTGTTATTTTTAAAGGACGGAGGTAGTATCAGTTAATTAACACGGTGCATGCATGCAGGTGGTGATGGCACTCACAATGGCGGCAGCAGCAGCGGCTGCGGCCATTGTGTACCTGGCCCACAATGGGAACTCCAACACCAACTGGTTTGCCATCTGCCAGCAGTTCAACGACTTCTGCCAGCGCGTCAGTGGTGCCGTCGTAGGTTCCTTCATAGCTGCTGTCATCCTCATCTGCTTGGTTGTGCTCTCTGCCGTCGTTCTTCGCAGGCACTGACATCAACATGTTTCTCTTTGCTTTTGCAAAATCACTCCTTGTGTTCATATCACTGCTGTTTTTAAATATTGTTTGCTTTCATTTGTGAAGATAAGGACTCTTGTAATTTGGCTTTTCTTAATATCAGTATTTCAAGAAATTTGTTGTGTTTCTATTAATTTTTAATGTTATATGCTTTTCTAAAAATGTTACATATGCAAACATATACTCCCTCCGTCCCCGATTAAGAGTCACACTTGCATTTCTGCACTCGTTTTGTAAAAATGATAATAAATAGTTAAACTGGAAAAATAGTAAAGTAAGAGAGAGAATAATGTAAAGAAGACTCTTCTATACCTTATTTTCTATCTTATTTTACTACTTATCAACTTAACTATTTATTATTAATTTTACAAAATGAGTGCAGAAATGCAAGTGTGACTCTTAATCGGGACGGAGGGAGTAATGGACTTGAGTTGACTTTGGTTTTCCCTCCAAAATTAATAGTAATTTAATTAAACGGAGAGGGAAAACTCGGCATTTGTTTCTTGGACGACTATGAAAATATCTAAGGAGAGGTGAGCTGAGAAATGTGGAAGGGGAAGGAGAAATTGAAACCGATCCTGGATGAGAAGATCACCAAACATCTGAATCTCACCGTGCTGCAGAGGATCGATCCTTGCGTTCAGGAGATCATCGCCGGCGCTACTCATGTCGCCATCTACGAATTTGACATCGACACTTTGGAGTGGGTATGCTCGTGTGTGTCTATGTTTCTCCACCACTGTTTGTTTCCTGCTAGTGCGCGTTATGTGTCTGCTCTCCGTAGGTGCGCCTGATTTTTCACGTCTCTGTGATCCTCCGCAAGTGTGTGTTTCTATGTGAGAGTTTTTGTGCGTGTGTGTGCATCTTCAATTCTATGTGAGTAGTGTTTATGTGTGTGCGAGCGCATATGCAATTGTTCCTTGGCGATTGCGCGCAATAAACGATTGTGCATAGTTTAGATAAGTTTGTTTCGTTTGAGATAGCAATTGTGACAAATTTTTGTTGACAGAGTCGGAAGAATGTTCAAGGCACACTTTTCGTTGTGAAAAGGTGAGTTGTTGCTTCGGCTTCAAGGAAGTTCTGCCGTTTGATTTTTGTGTAGGAATTGGATGGGGCAAATGCAATTATGCAAATCACTATTTCTTTATATCGTGTCTATTTTTGCTGTTTCAGGAATACTGAACCGCACTTCCAGTTTCTAGTAATGAATCGTAAAAGCACAGGTTAGGCACTCAACTTTTTGTACATTGTTGATTAATAGTTCCGGGTTTTGATTTTTGAGAATATAGTATAGCAACACATGGAATTAAAAAAGCATATATCAATTTCATATTTTCAGTTTAAAAAGAACTAGTTGGACATGTAGTTAGTAAGCAAGTCAAATTTTATCTTGCAATGCAATGTAAGACCACCGTAGAACACAAACTACCCCTATTGTTGTTGTTAGGTCTGTTTATCTTCCTGAGTGTTGAGATTTACTGACCTCACCGAGATCAACCTTTTATCCGAATTAGTTATAGTTCAGATAAGCAGATAATGTATAAACATGTGATTATAATTGCCCTATAAAAAGGTAAAAATATCCTACTTTGATGGCTATCAGTATATACTGAATGGCTGGAATGTTGCTGTAAGCAGAAAATCTGGTGGAAAGTCTCTGGGGAAATTTTGAGTATGAAGTGCATTGTCCATACGTGTTATACAGAAACCACTGTAAAGAGGTAAATGGAATATGGTTCTATGATACGAAGGAGTGTGAGATGATTTCAAATCTGTTTGGCAGGTTGGTTTTTTTTTTATCTATATTGTGATACTCTTTCTTTGTCATAGGTTAAGATCCTATATATGAGCAGGTGTTTACTACTTTAGTAAGGAGGTTGCATTTTGCTGTAGGATACTTAATGAATATCACGAGGAGCCGACAAAGTTGAAAGTGTCATCAAGAGATATGTAAGTGTTTAGTCCCTTCAATTTTTAATCAAAATAGTACCAAAATCACTAAGATGTAGTATTAGTTTGTTGTACTCAATTCTAGTACATGGAAGAGCACTGTGCATATCAATGGACCTGATGCATCATTAATTTAGCTTAGAACTCTCAGTACAACTATGTATTGATGTAGAATGATCGTTTGATTCAGGTTACGGGCTTGGTATATTTAGTTCTTTACGTATTCTGTAGTTGAATTTTGATATACTACAAAACTAGGGTGAGTTTTAATCGTGTGTGTTGAGAGGATATGTGACTGTTTTAGTTTGTCCATGGTTCTGAAACTTTAGCACCCCAAACCCAGGTTGTTCGGAAGGGTTGTTTCTTTTTATGTTAGGATATTTCTTTTGGATACACATAGAAGTTCCACAATGCCTGTCTCCGATTTTTATGGTTCTAGATGAGTATGTTAGATACTTTGGCACTTTTTCCTACCACAACCTAATCATTGATGTTCAATCCCACTTCTGTTATTGATGTATGGCTACTGCAAAAGATAGAGTCTTTCTTGCAATATTGATCTAGTCATATGGACTGGTCCTCCATCAGACTTCTTTGCCTGCTCTGCTTTCTTTCTTTCCAGATTTCTGTGAAGACAGAAATGTTTGATTCAGTGTTGATTTGCCTTTTTTGTGTGAGAAACTGTTTTGAGTAGCTCCCTTCCTATTTTACCATTTTTCAGCAAAGTTGAAAAGGATGACACCCTAGAGCCATCATCTACGGCTATCGCTAAAGTTGAAAAGGATGATCAATCTTGTGTAAAAGTCCCCAGTGTATGATTTTCCACCCGTAACTCTTATTATTTGACTTTAGCAACTTATTGTCTGATAGCAGGTGCAAAATTTATCAGTAATGACATGCCGAGTAAGAAGGCAGATTCTTAACTATGTTAGAGCTATTCTTAGGTTCTTTCCAAACCGTATAGTAGTAGAATTTATATTTATGTGACTCCCATTATCTGAGCACAATGGATACAATTGTACTCATGTTATTAATGATGAAAACAGCGAATAGATGCTGCCCTTGAATTTGGAACTTTTCCTCATGTAGAATTTATGTGCAGCTGTCCCAGTCCTCAACAGCTCTTATTTCTGATCCTCCCACTTCACTGCCAGCTCCAGCTCTAGCTCCTGTGACATCTCCTACTGTAAAATTTCCTGTTCTTGAAAACTCTGAACCTGAGGTTTCTAAGGCGTGCAGGACTGATCTCGTGAAGCCATCTTCATTTTTAAGCCCACGTCCTTCTTCTTCTCATGTTATGCCACCCATAACTTCATTTGCTCCCCCTCCACCAACATCTCCTCTCATTTCTCCTGGAAATCTGAAACGGCCTTACGGAACACTTTTACTTCCACTGTTCCCACCACCAACATCCCCACAATCACTCACCCCAACTTATGCTACCACATACATGCAATTCAGCAGAGAAAAGGTCAGGAAAGCACTTCAATCGCTTATTCAGGTATGTGGTCCATCCGATTTTCTCCTGACTTCGTTCCAATGGGTATGATTGCTTTAGCCTCCATGGATGTCCAACTCTTGCATCATTTTTTACATGACATCTTCTGCTATGTCATTTCTCATTTAGTTAAAAAAACTGTGCTATACACTAAACAGTAACAACCATTTTCAAGCTTGATGTTTTGTCCTGCCATAAGCATTTTTTAATTTAATCGTCCCTCCCTATCACTCTGCCATGTTTGTGAGACTTGCTATTTAGATAAGTTTGTGGATTTCTGTATAGGACAATCAATTCATCGAGATTGTTTACAGAGCAGTGATGAATGCAACTGAAGATTGATGGAGTGTGTATCTTGTTTACAAGTCTGCAGTCGATATGCTGCGTAAAATGTTGGGTTTTTGGATGCATGAAAGGAGGGGAGAGTATTAGTATCATAGTATGAGTACTTGTTTTGTCTCAGTTTTGAAGGAAATCTTGAGTTTGTGTACATTCCAAACCACCTTATCACACTTGCTATATTACATCTTTGATCTTTCATATTGTTCAGCCTGCTTTTACTCTGGCATATAATGCATTATCATGTAACTAAACAAACATATGCTATGGACTTTTAAATTTTTCGTTCACAAAAATGCTCCTACGTTTTTATGTTCATTTTTTTTACTACATTTTGCAATAATATTACCGGATCAAAATTTCGCCATCAACCTTTTAAACTCGCCCTGCATATCTCATTTTGGAAGTTGATTTCCGTAGCAGTAGCTTGCCAATTTATAAATCTAATGCTAAAACATGATCTTTCTTAAACAAATACTACTACTATGGAATAATCCCTTTTTCGTATAGATAAAATTCATACTACTATTCTTGAGATCTATAAATCCAATCATTTTTTTCTAAAGAATATTACTATTATGATCTGAATAGTGGTTAATGTTAGACAACCAGTTGTATAGAATTACTCCTAATTATGCGTTTGAAAAATTATACTACTACTGCTACTACTACTACTTCTTTACAGTTTGTAAATAAATGCACATCTATTTATATTGTTATTAAATAATTCTTGAGAATATTTTTATGAACTACTACTAATATATACAAATATACAATAGAGAAAATTGAGACCGCAAAAATAAAACTTAGCATAATTCTTTTTCCGAATAGTAATTCCGGCCGACAGCAGTCAACCCATATAACTAAATTTAGGGTTTATGCAGAGGAGGCCAAACCAAAGCCCTAATCCTGACAATGACCGCGCTGAGCTCCAAGAAAATTTTGCAAGAAAAGAACACAAACGACCCCAACTCAATTACCTCTCTTACTCTCACACACAAAGCCCTTACTGATGTAATTATCCTATACTAGTATGTCTTATTGAAATCCGTTTAATTTCTGTTGCATCTACTTATGTATTGCCTGTGGTGCTTGCTAGGTTTCGTGTTTGGGTGAATTCAAAAATCTGGAAAGATTGGATCTTGGCTTCAATAACTTGACTTCGCTTGAGGTACTGAATATTGTACTCCAGAAATAGAAATAACAGCGCGGATTTTTTCTGAGTTTTCTTCTTAGAATTTTCAGGGTTTAAAGTCATGTACCAATTTGAAGTGGTTATCAGTTGTGCAGAATAAGCTTGAGAGCTTGAAGGGCATTGATGGCCTAAATAAACTCACTGTAGGTGCTCTATCTGTAATTTCACATTTTTTGGAGCCTAAATATGTTGACTGTTGGTGCCAGTTTATGCCATCAATTCCTGTTTTATAATCATGGAGTATTATTTTTTGTTTAGGCTATTGGAACTCAGCTGAATTACTGCATACCTTGTCATGATTAAATTTGGAGAGTGGTTAATTAATTGATAGGGCTTTTACTTTCTGTAGTATGGTTGAACTTTCATTCTTGAACCTGTATGCCATTTATTCAGATTATGACTAGATTACAAGTATACTTTGTCCAAATGTGGTTCGATAACTTTGCTGTTGGGTCCATTGTTCCGGTTTAGTGTTGAAAATATGACTTGATTGAGTTTGAATCTCTGGTTTAGGTACTAAATGCTGGAAAAAACAAACTTAAGTCAATGGATGACGTCAAATCTATCTCAAGTCTGCGGGCGCTAATTTTGAATGGTAGGTCTTTGGTAGGAAGTGTGTTGCCTCATGTAAGTAACACTGCAATAGGAGTATTTTCATGTCAAGTGCTGATAGTTTTTTGCTCCTCATGTCGCAGACAATGAAATCACTTCAGTTTGCAAGCTTGATCAGATGAAAGAGTTGAACACTCTAGGTACATGCTCTAATCACTGTAAAAGAAAATGAAATTCTGCCCTATTTAATGTTTTAGCCTATGTTGACTCCTGATGTTTTAAGTTTACATATGTTTTTCCTGACTAATATACGTCTGCAGTATTGTCCAGAAACCCAATCAGTTCGCTTGGTGAATCTTTGGTTAAACTGAAATCAATCACCAAAGTATGCTCTTGATTAATTGAGTATCTTTACAACCAAGCAGTAGAGACCATAAGGGATCTTACAGAGCCATTTTTTGTTGCAGCTTTCTCTTTCTAACTGCCAACTGCAAAAAATTGATTCATCTCTTAGATCCTGCCTGGAGTTGAAGGAGCTTCGTCTAGCTCACAATGAAATTATGGTATGATACATAACCACTACCAGAACACTCATATTGTTGACTTTTCATTATGATTTTTCCAAGCCGCTTGGTCCTTAATAAAGTGTTAATGCTGTTATTTTGTTGTTCTTTCAGACTATTCCTGATGAGCTCGGGCATTTGGTGAGACTTCAGAATCTAGACTTGGGAAACAATTTGATTGCAAGATGGGTGAATCTTAAGGTGACACAATGTCCTTAATCGTGTTTTACTTTTCTTATCGATTGTATGCTCTCCGCTGGTCTTAAAATCATTATTTCGACGCCAGGTGCTTTCCTCATTAGTTAATTTGACAAATTTGAATCTGCAAGGAAACCCTCTTGCTGAAAAGGAAAATTTGCTAAAGAAAGTAAGTTCTTTTGCCTGTAATAAGCTCTTTTTGTGTTTGTTTGTATGCCTACCATCAAACTTCTCTAATGGCAGTATAACCAACACTTTTATCAGGTCAAAAAGCTATTGCCAAATTTGCACGTCTTCAATGCTAGACCAATCGACAAAATAGCTGCAAAAGTTGTGCCTGAAAATGGTGCTGGCTTATCTGTCGGGGCAGGTAATAAGCCGAATCTCCAAAGTGAAGTTAAAATAGATCAGCCGATAAGAAACAAGAAGTCAAACAAAACTCATCCTCTGAGTGAAAGTACGGATGATCTGGGCTCAAGGAATAAGAGGAAAGAACTACAAGATGAAAAAGGTATGGATAATGCTGAGAATGCCAATATGTCAGCCAAGAAAGAGAAGAAGAGGTCGAAGTTGCAACAGGATGAAATCAATAATGTGGAGTCTCTCAATGGTAACCATGAGGAAGCAAATGATGTAAAGCACAAGAAGAAGAAATCAAGAAAAACATCCGAAGTGGATACCATAAATAACACTGACAGTGCAGAAATGGATCTTTTACCAACTGGTGCTCCTGAAAACCCCGCAGAGGCTGCTGACAGTAAGCTGGATCGCAAAATGGATCAAGGCACCGATGATATGAGTGTGGTGGTAACCTACCCAACCAAGAAGAAGAACAAGAAGAAACATGCTGCTGTTCCTGATTTGCTTGAGCTGTCAAAGGTTGATGAAATCGGGTTAGGAGGGCCTTCAGCTTGGGGCGTGTAAGTTGTTCGTGCCTTATTATCTCCATCGGGTGAATTTTGTCAAGCAATAATCTTATATAGATCTCCTGTGGTCCTGTTAGTTTGATGATAGGTGGATGCTAATGACATACGGAATTATCAGAATTCTATTGTTTCTTCCTTGTATTATGTATGTTTTTTTGACAAATGTATTATGTTATGTTAAAACTATGAATGTTAACCTTTATTTTTCGATCAATCTAGACATGATTTCGAGGACCTTTTTTAGTTTGAAATTCTACATGTGGAGAAAGTTGAATTCACCTTTATTTAATAAAGCCACTTCCCAGTATGTTACAATAACCTTAAATTTTGAAACTGGTTAATTTTCTAGTTACTATGTATTCATACATTTTTAACTTTTAACTAATTAAGAAAATCAAACATTTTGACCTTATTCTTTTTCTTTACTTGGCTTCAGTTTTCGGTAAAAGATCTCTGATTCACTGTTTTTTTTATTCAACACACGAAAAATGTTTTCCACACACTGAAGAAGAGGTAGTAGGAAAGAAAAGTTTATTTAATGCTTATTAAGTGTCAAAAACAATAAAGGTCCATATCAATATATCTTGACCCTGACATGGCTAAAAAAAGCTAAACACGTGTCGAATATAGAGTACCTTTCTCTTTTCTCTTTAGATAAAGTAAATGAAATAAGAAAATAAAAACAAATAAGAAAATATAAAAATAGTTTGTTGAGAGTGGGATTTGAACCCACGCCCTTTCGGACCAGAACCTTAATCTGGCGCCTTAGACCAACTCGGCCATCTCAACAATCTGATTAAAGTTTGTGTTTTTATTTATTTATCATAACCAATTTAAATATGTGAAGCAGAACTATAGTACTCCTAGTCCTAGTAACAAATTTTACACTAACTGGGTAAATAGTATATGGATTTTGTTATTTTCTTAATTTTAACATGATTTTTAAATGTTGTAATATATTGAGTTAGTTGCCAAAATAAAATATTGCCAACTTTAATCACTCTTTAGTTTTGTGCACAAACTAATTTTTTAACAAGAACACATGAACATTCCTTTTTTTTTAATATTACCATGAAATAAAATTGCTCTCATACCAAAATTATTATGATAAAATAAAATGATGTGTCAATCATATCAACATCATTTTGGTCAAATCAAGGTTAACTTCCTATTCCAAATTTTGTTAACGTAAATTTATTTATATAACGGAGTTGTACTATTTTTTTCGATGGAATGAACAGATTAATATTAATATGTCATAAATTATACTAGTAAAGTTTAGCGTTCAAATGCATTAAATATAAGTTTTAGGTTAGATTAGGATAACCCAAAATGAGCTAACTATTCAGAATTTTATAGTATCAATTGATTTAATTAAAAATAAAATAACACTACAAAAAATTTTTGTTTTAAAATCTCATAGTGTGGCCTCATCGTGCCCAATCGCTAATCTTATTTATTTGGCAATCAGTTTAACATAATTATTTATTATTTATTCAGAAATTAGCTAATACATAAACGTAGACTTGGAAATAAATAATGTTAATATACATATTAATTCATTTTCAATGCAAGCTGTCATATTATATAGGACAGGCAAGCTAAATTTATTCAACAATCTTCTTGATTTAATCCCTCCTTCCATATTATAAATTCCATTGTGTATTTTGTGTAGTCGTTAGGAACAGAAGATTACGTTATTAAAATTTTAAAATCCAATGTAGACTTTGACTGTTAGATTTTTCAATTTGTGTCCAGACATACGAAAAACGTCAGAACTATTTAAATTTTTGTAAAACTGTTAAAATTTTTGTGTTTGTTTATGTTTGTAGTCTTGTCAATGGAGTATATTTTTCCCGATAAAAGTGTGAGTTGTCAACGCTTCATAATTTTATACTCCTATGTTGTGCCTAAGGGTTAATACGTTAATATTTTACTCATTTATCAAAAAATTGTTATTAATGCCGTCTAAGAAACGAGGCCATGCCCAAATAATAATTCTACCCAATCAAATTGAGTCTAAATCCATGTCTAACTTGCTATACGTACACTATCTTTATCATCGATTTCCACTAAATATTGAATGTAAGAACATGTTTAACGCGTATAAGACTGTCAGTTTCAGTATAAAAATTTGAAACTATTAAACAAGTTATTCTTGACAAAAATCATAAAATGAGCTTTACTCAATTTTTCTATAAGATAAAAACAAGATTCCTTTGCTAAAACATTCATTATTTTCAAATTGATTTTATTTTGTGATAAGAATATAAAGTGAAACCGCTTAATTAAAACAAGTGGCCCACCCAAGTTAATCAGAAGTATGAAGCGAAATGAAATTACATTTGTAATGAAATAGAAGTATGTGTGGAAAATGGATAGTGGAGAAAAAAAATGACAAATTCATTGAATTTGAAGAATTTTTATATCCCACTAATGGTCTATGGACACCCACTTTTGACTACACCCTTTACCTTTATTTTTCTTTAGAGAGAAAAGAGAAATTAAATCCTTTTAATTTCTTTACTCTATAATGCCTAACGAGCATTGTGAAATTTCATTTAGTAGTATAAGGCTAAGGTCCTAAGGATATAAAAACCTTAAAAATTGCCAACCTATTTATATTTAATTGACCTAAATTCTAAGTAAAGGAGACATTAAGTGAAACTTCAGCTCAGTACACTACTTAGTTATGCCATATATATAATCCAATAAAAATTGCATAGAGTTGTAATAATTAAGAGTTTGGAATGTATGTTATTCTTGTTATTCTGCTGTTGTCTCAAAAAAGACGTACAGCTTATATGGCTATATGCTTTCAGGCCAACCCTCATAAAATTAATCAGAGAAAATTATAATTATAAATACTAAGTTGTACAAATTAGTACAATGTAATTTTATTTACTGAACAATTTGTCCATGCCATTGACAAGTCCTTAGATTTTTGTTAATTTGACCAGGCTCCAGATTTTGTCTACTAAAACTAGATGGAATTTGTATTTACTTTTTATTAGGCAAGACGAATCTATACTTGATTATTAAAATAATCTAACATTGTTGCTAAAGTTTGAGGCTGCACTAGTATTACAGGTTTTTATAAATATAATATCTCTCTATGTAAAATACTAGTCAATTGTTTTTGCCACTAATTACCGCCTTGAAAATGCTTTCTTTCTTTCTCTATTTCTAATTCCGTCAGTTATGTTCAGTTTGCACCTTAATATTGCAAGAATTTCATTTATATATACGCGATTATATTTATATTACGTACAAAGACTTGTCACCATTGTGTATATACTGAGCTAAAAAATTCCATCATCAAGACTTGTCAAATTCAATACATATCTAGCTACAGTCCACTAAACAAAACATAAATTTCCAACAAGATTCAAAAATTACACAGTTAAGCTCATTACAACTGACGAGACTTTTAAACAAAAAAAACATATAAAAATGAATGAAAATTCGTTGAAGCAACTGTTATAGAGTAAGTTTAATAATGGGTTAGCCGTGGGTCATGATCATTAACAACTATGGGATTACTTTTCAATTCCAAAAAATAAAAACAAAAATAAAAAGAATATTAAAAACGTGGGATTCGCCACGGATATCGTTTGACTCTATCCTTGACCAATCCAATCCCTATAAATACCCCCAAATTCATCTTCCCTTAACCATTCAATCCAATTCCAAACTAGCAAACATTTCACCATTCCTACAAACATTCCGTTATTATTATGATGCCTTCCACCACCACCGCCGAGATCGCCGCCCTCCATCCCGACATCATCCAATCCCACATCCTCAACCGCCTCGACGGCCCCACCCTCGCCTCCACCAGCTGCGCCTCCTCCCAGCTCCTCTCCCTCTCCTCCTCCGACCTCCTCTGGCGCCACATCTGCAACTCCACCTGGCCCTCCACCGCCCACCCCGCCGTCCGCGCCGCCATCTCCTCCTTCCCCTCCGCCCACCGCTCCTTCTACTCCGACTCCTTCCCCTCCGTCTCCTCCACGCGCCGCCGCCGCGCCCCCCACGCGCCGCCGACGCAGCTACTGATCTCCGCGGTGGACGTCTACTGCGACGACAGATTGATCTACTCGAAGGTGAAGGAGACCGACACCCTCTCGGGGTGGTTCCAGAGCTCCCCCTTCCGGATCGACCTCGTCGACCCCAAGGAGGCCGTGAACGCGCCGCTCAAGTTCGACGGCGCGTGCATGGAACTCGCGAGGGCGCGTCTGAGGGTGAGCTGGATCCTGATCGACGCGCGGAAGAGGCGCGCGGTCAACATCGCGAGCGCCGCCGCGGTGGAGGCGCGGCGCCACTGGCTCACCGAGGACATCCAGCTGCGCTACGCCACCGTCGTCGACGCCGGCGACGGGGAGCCGGTGCAGTGCGCGGCGGTGCTCACCTGCGGCGGGAAGGACGGCGGCGAGCTCCAAATTAGAGAGATAAGTATGCAAATCGAAGACATGGAGGGGAAAATCCTCACCGGAGCCGACAGTTTGGGGGTAATTGACGCCACCATGGACGGCCGGAGAATGAGGAGTGAGGTGAAGGCGCAGAGGGAGGCGTTCGAGATGTTTTTGAGGATGAAGATACAGTCTAGAGAGAGAAAGCAGAGGAGAGAGAGGAGCTTGGACATGGTCTGCATAGCCGCCGGAGTTGCTATTTTCGTCGGGATTTGGGCGTTTGTTTTGTCAAGATGAAAATTATATTGAATTTAGATTTTTTTTAAAAAAGGAAATACAGTTAAAACGGGTAAAATATTCGGAAAAGGATTGTATTCATTTTTTTTGGTGTGTGACGATAAAGATAAGCTTGATTATTATTATTAATGAAACCCACCAGCTAATTAAGATCGTTTGGTGCGGTCATGAATCATTAATTCATGGTTTGATATTGTATTATTTCATCATCAAGTCAAAAACTAAGTTCATGCCAAACCCTATGGTTACAAAATCATAATCACCATATATAATTTTCTGGGTGCTAATTACCTACTATTATACCAGATGCTTAATTAAGATTAATGATTTAATATTGTATTTGTTTACTTTGATTTATCGACTCAAGGTAGAGTAATGTGGCGAGGGAATCAGTTTTCTAGTTTAAGTTCCGCCGTGTAGATGCATCTTTCTTTCATGAGACTCTCATTGATTCCAAATTAAATTAGGTTTAATTAAAATATACACAGTCTATAGCCATAGATAGGTTGTTACTAGCGTGGTTATCTGGAATTATATTTTTTTGACTCGTATGCATGGTTTAGCTTTAGCTTGATGCAATTAGTGATGCATGACCCAGTATTTTAATTTGCAATATAATTGATGACGTAATTTTAGATTAATAAGAAGTACTCCATACAACCTACATGTAATACATTAATAAATGATTCAAAGAATAAGAAAAAGCCATACTGACCAAAATCTCATGTTTTTTATAAGATTTAATTATTTTATTCTTGCAATTTAAAACAGAAGGCGAAATTATATATAAAACTGAAAAGGAGATAAAGAAATTAAAATGCCACCAAACTTGTCAAAGATGGAATGATTTGAGATAAGGCGGGCATATGATGTCAAAGTTTCACCTTATTGTTTCCTAACTAATTAATTTTGATAACATCATAAGTATGATTTTGATTTTTGAGCTATAATGATATTTTTATTTAGGTACTATCTGTCATGCATAAGGTACACGCAAGCCACTTAATTAAATTTGGTTTCTGGTTTCTGGTTTCTTTCAATACACTCAAAAAATCTAGCTATTTGATTTTCATTGACAACCATATGTCATCTTATATTTTGCTAGGGGAATAAGTGTAACATTTTTTAAGGCGTCTAAGTGCACGACTTCTACGCAATAATTTCCAAATTATACTTTAGAAAATATTTTTTGTTACAAAATTATTCATTCCATTACTAAATCATTTTTGCAAAAAGTACTCCATTCCGTTCTATTTAAAATGTTCACATTCTTGAGCGACACAAAATTTTAGAAGAAATTATTAGGTGAAGCAAGTAGAGAGAAAAATGTAATTGAATAACTTTAATGAGGAGAGAGGAAAGAGATATTTATTTATAAATATAATGAATATGTTAAGTGTAACAAACCAAAAAAGAAATCTGAACATTTTGCATGGACGAAAGGAGCATTGCTAACATATCCAACTAGACAAATGAAATTTAACGAAAAGTAGTACTCCTACATTTAATATCAATTCTCTTTAAATCATGGTATCAAAACAATTTATTTACATAATTTTTCCCTTAGTCAAGAAGATGATTAGTATTAGAGAGATTATATGTGTAGAATTTGCATATATGACTCCAATCTAAGGCGTAGTACTACGAGGGATTTTTTTTTTGTTTGAAAACTTTGCAAAGGTATTAAAGATTTACTAACTTTAATGCAATATCGTTTGAGCTACTTTTATCGTTTTAAATATTTTTGGATGAAAATACCATTTATGGGCTTAGAGATATTTTCATTTAAACAAGTTTGAAACAGTTAAAAGTTCAAATGATATTGAATTTATATATTTTTAAAAAGTTACAAACCAGAATTTATATATGCACAAGTTCAAACTACTAAAAAAAAGATTTCCTCCAATACTATTGTCTAAATATACATGAAGTAGAAAATGTAACAGATTTTTTCGCTAAAGGAAGAATAGACGATTGGGTACAATTTTGTGGATGGTTTTCAAAATTCATTGTCTAAATTTATTGTTCAAAATTATGAAAAAATTAATCAAAGTTTATGATTTTATTTCCAGCTTTTGATTATACAAATTCTAAAGTAGTTAGAAATTGTACAGAAATCGGATCCAGTTTTCTTGAGCAGAGTGTCTGCAGAGAGAAGTGCAGAAATCAATTTTGTACTAGTAAATGTGAGATTCATTACACACGTGTCTTATGTTGAGCAACACGTGTTTTATTTTGAAGTCGTACGCGTGCAACACGTACGTTTGTAAAATCACCACGAATGGCCACTGGCCACTGGAGTATTTTATATTCTTAATTTAACGTTTTTTTATTATTATCTCAATTAAAATATTTAATGATGTACACTTCTCGATCTGTACTAAATGCATTTCCCTTATTTTGTCCGATACTTTGAAAAGAAACTGACATGAGAATGAGAAAATTTTGTATGGTAGTATTACTCAAAAATAGTCTTTATCGATGCACGCACAGATTTTATAATTAAATTGATAAAATATGAGAGAAAAGAGAGAAAATAAATAAAATAGGAGAAAGAAAATAATAATAAAAGTACGGGTAATAAATTGGGAGAAACATTCTATTTTTGGTATGAGAGTAATTTTGATGGTTTGAATTAAAATGGAGTAATGTGATTATTTTTTATGATTTTTTTCTAAGGTGGTTAGGAAACCACGGTTTGGGTGTGCGGGAGAGGATATGAGATTTGGTTTAAAATTTACAATTGAAACCTAAACCCCTAACAAACTAGGTGACACAAAAATACTACTCCATTTGTGTATAAAGTATAAACCCAAAAACAATTGGGCTCCATTTGCCGAAACTCATACGTTTGGTCCAATTCTCAACAGCCCCATATAATTTATGGTAGCTTTTCTTTATTTAAGGAAATTGTAGAAGTATTAGAACTATAGTATATAGGTATATGAATTGGCCAAGGAGCGCTAGAGATATTAATATCTAATGTGCGTGCCTTTAAATTTTATGGTCATTTACCCATAAAAAAAAAAAAGACATACGTGTATATTTAGGATATATTCTAACTGCACTTTTCTTGTATAATTAATCGCGCCCGTATTACATCAATGATCACTCTATTGTTTATTTAAGAAAAAAATGTACAAATCATTTTTATTAAAGAAAGTTGAATCATCGCCTGATTTCCTTAGAATTTTAGTGAAATTGAGATGTAAATAAGTGAATATGTTCGAAGCTTTATATACTTTGGTAGGGCGTTAGGATGGAGTTTTAATTATAGTATTAACTTTATTATTGTAATTATATATATTACAATTTTATTTTATTGACGTACTATTTCAATTAGGAGTATACGAAATTAAAAATGATTACGCAAATAATGTATGAGACATCTGAGATTATGATAGCATGTGGCAGTGCCACTAATGAATGGTTCCCAATGAAATCGGTCAGAGACATGTGTTTGTGTTCTATTCTAGAAAATGACAATAGTTCTAATTTATTAATCAATTTTATGTTACTTGGCCAAAAATAAGGAAAAGACAGCAGGTTGGTTTGGTGTGTCGCTGAACAGCAAATCTGGCCTTCTTCTCCAGCTGTACATATGAATCTCAATAATTGACACTTACCACTCACTGCAACTCTCTCTCTACATTTGGTCGCCATGAATGGGTAGTACCGCAAAAGGCGCGGCTGATTATAGTAAGTTGAATCCCTTTTTGACTGATTGGGAATGCGATCATTCTTTCACTAAACAAATCAAAAGTAGAGCTGCTCAATCACACGACTACTTTCGCTTTTTATTTTCAATTTCTTTTAATTCGAATATACATTCCCCCAAATTATCAATTCGTGACGCCTTAGGGTTCAATTTGGAAGCGAAAATGGAAGAAGAGAAGGGGAAGGTGAGGAAGAGAGGACTCTCATCGTCGTCTCCGTCGCAGAATTACAGGTTGAAGCGCACATTTTTGATGGGGAAAAGGAGGGGATCCACCACTCCCGTTCCGACTTGGAAAATGATTGATTCTCAATCTCAATCTCAATCTCAATCTCAATCTCTGCAAGCCTCTCTCTTTGGGGGAAATGCCAGGGATTTGTCAGTGTCGGCGCGAAAACTCGCTGCTCTTCTGTGGGAGGTTGATGGGATACATTCGCCTACACTGAAAATGGAAAATTCGGAGGGTGAAAACACTGCAAACAAGAGGATTTTTGAGTCATCTAAATTGAGCTCTGTTTCTGAGGTGAGACACACACTATAGCTGCATTTCAATGTTTTCTTTTCTGGGATTCGTCACTGGAGTTGAATGTATATCCAGATTAGTTAATCGTTTTCCATTACAGGTGATGTTGGATCCAGCTAAACTGTGCAGCTGTAGAAGAAGACAGCCATCTGATTGCCAAAAGCCACAGCGAGCTAGTAGCAATCTGAGAAATTCTACTTCCATGGAACACGTATAATTCTTTGATTTATTTAGCTTTAATGATTTGTAGTTAATTTTCAATAGTCAAGGCGTTCCTGGTGTCATTTGCTCGCGACTTCATATGCTTTGTTTTAGGGCTCGTATATCTGTATAGGAAATATGTTTGGTTTCGTTGCTTAATCAAATCGACTGGATAATGTTTTAACTGCATTGGCAATTTTTTCGAGCTACACTTTCGTATAAGTTACAGTGAATTGTCTGTGCACATTTTGGTGGTTCTTAATATGTTGATGTCAGTTTCTTTTGGGGTAGCTCTTGATGAGATATTAGTATGTTGTTTTGGCCAAAAAGAAGATGACAGCTTATTCTCGGACGTATTTTTAAGTTTTGTAACAATGAGAACCTTAAGATGAGTCATGTATGCTACTATGGTGCCCTTCATCGTTGTCTTTCTCTTTCGAATGTGTGTGCTTGGAAAGTGGTGTTGCTGACTAACATATAAACCTTAGGTTGATGGAAAGCAAAATCATGTCCATGTGCTGAAGAATGATCTCAAGGATGTATACAAGGGTCTGGTTGCTTCTAAGCAGCTGCTTGATGTATTGTGTCGCGTTGGGGGTCTTGAGCAGCCCGAGAGTATAAGCTCAACGCTTGTCTCAGCTCTGGGGTCTGAACTTGACCGCTCGTGTAAAAGAGTGAGTAAGCTAATCCATGGACAGACGAAGACGGAGAGTAGTGTGATTGATGACGTGTTGAAGCAGCCCAAAAATGGCATTCACCATGCTGTTCCATACCCAGTTGGAGAGCTCGAGACAGAGAAGAAACTAAGGCGTAGAATTGAGAAACTGAACCGGAAAACTGAGGCAGAATTAGCAGAGACAAGGGCATCTCTTGCAAGGACGGCCAAGGAGCTAGAGAGCGAGAAGAAGGCACGAAGAAAGGTGGAGCAAGTGTGTGAGGAGCTGGCACGAGGCGTATGGGACCTCAAGAGGCAATTTTCCAAAGTCCGGGAAGAAGTGGAGAAAGAGAGGGAGATGTTCCATTTGGCCGATCTGCTACGCGAAGAGAGGGTGCAGATGAAGCTCTCCGATGCTAAGTGTCTGTATGAAGAGAAGAACGCCCTTGTTGACAAGTTGAGGAATGAGGTTGAGGCCTATTTAGAAGGCACAAAGTGCGGGAAAGAAGGGGATGGCTCTCCTAGGCAGGACAAAACCAACGAGCTTGAGAAAATGTTGAAGGAAACGTTTCAGGGCTTACAACAAAACCAAAGTAAAGAAAAAGGTGCAGCTGTGAATCAAGAAGAAGAGGAATCAGATGATAGTGATCTCCACTCCATTGAATTAAGCATGGAGGAAATCAGCAAGAGCTTGATATGGGGTGATGCTGTCAAAAATCGATCTAAAAGGAACTTTGTTGATACAACAAGTAAAGGGAGAATATCCAAGAAGCAACCATTCATTCAAAACCAGAAACTGCAGGTGTCATTGTTATCTGAATACAACACAAAATGAGCAAGAAAGAGTTTGGGATTTTGCTGCAACTGTTCAGGAACTGGAAAATGAGTTCGTATTTCTTTCTTTGCAGAAATCAATTGTATAAATCAAGCTACTGTCTGCAGGCAATCAAATGTCATATCTTGTGATATTTTTTTTGAACTCCATTGATCATTGATCTTGTGTGATCATTTTATAACTCTACCATAATAGAAGTTGACTGAAGGCCTGAATTTTGGCATTACTCATTGTTCAAAGAAAATGATACCACGACAAAATCGGCCATAACTCACATAACAAAGCACACAATTGTATGCATCACATCATATCATTCATAGTAGTATGATTTTTTAACATTTTATGGGATATTGTGAAGGGAAGAACACAGTACAAAGCCATCACAGATGGATGCCGATATAGTGTTGGTTATTACACTGTATTGAGCTTATTGTTACAAGGTGATTTATTCAAGACAACAAGACACGGAAAGCTGATGCAATGGTAGTGTCATTTGTGGGAAGTGAAGGTGACCGGTTTCATAGCACGCTCGTTGACAATGAGGCTGAGAATGTCCGGTCTAGAATAGTGGCCAACAGCATCAAACGAGAATTTGGCACGCGCCACATCCTTCAGATCCAAATCAGCAGTGAGAAGTCCCTCCCCTTCGAAATTGGGCCCGGCTAAGACCTCCCTTGAGGGGGCAACGATGACGCTGCCCCCAGCGGCCACCACAGAATCTGGTTGGAGCTCGTCTTCCCACTCTGTGAGTAAGTACTCAGGAGGGGGCGGATAGTCCTTCCTGAGGAAGAACTGACCAGCAGAGAGCACGAACACGCCCCCCTTCTATGGCGATGTGCCTCACCGTTGGCTGCCAAACTTCTCTGTCATCTGAGTTGGGTGTGCACAGTATATCTCGATCCCTTATGCGTACATTGCTGTCCTCAGCAGATGCATCTTGTTCTCCCAGCAGATCACGGCGCCCAGCTTCCCGATGGGGGTGTCAAAGACAGGAGTGGTGGATCCATCACCGAAGCCCCAGACGAGGCGCTCGGCCGTGGTGGGCATCAACTTCCTCCTCTTGCCGAGGTAGCAGCCTTGAGGATCAAAGAAGACAACACTGCAGTATAAGGTATATCCCTCTCTCTCGATCACTCCCATCACCAGATACACCTTGTAGTTCTCTGCTATGCTCGCCAACCGGTCCATCTCCGGACCTGCACATCACAACACGATATTATCCGCTTTGGACTACGTCCTCACGGCTTTATTTTTTGGACACTTCCCCAATAGCCTCATACTAATGGAGTTAGAGCCGTCTTTATATATTGTTTGCAACTTTACTAGTTCCCCAGTATGGAATATGGTTTGCATCCCAACACAATTTTATACTAGCATTGCTGCTGAGTGAGTAAATACGCACCGGGAACGTCAATGGCGGAGTCGTAGTATTTGCGGAACTGTTCGCCGGCAGCGGGGGTGAAGTGGCCGATGGTGGCCCCGAAGATGGATCCACATGGATAGCCACCGACGAATGCTTCAGGAAACACCACCAACTGTGCTCCATTTGAGGCTGCTTCCGCCACCAGCCTCTCTGCTTTATCTGCTTTGTCATAAAATAAAATTAGCGTTCGGTTGCTAGGGTAGATAACTCATCTATCTTGGAGTTATATGATAAAAAATGATTGGGGCCGGCTAGTTAATGATAAATGTAAACGAGAGTGGCAGGGGTGTTGTAGAAGACGCTGGCGGCTTGGACAACCGTGGCGCGGATGGTTGTCGGGGCGGTGGCCTCATCCTTCACCGTCGTCGGAGTTGGAACTGAAGCCATGTTCTCAAGTGGTGTTGGTTTTTTTGTTGCTAAATGATCATGTTTGGTTTGAGGAAGAGGCTAATTTATAGGAACATGGCGGCGATGTGATTTTAACAACTTGGTATATATTATTGTAAACTGTAACCCGATTTCAATAACTTGATATGTAAGTGATTACGAATTCAAATCGTTGGCTGCTTAATTTAAATACGACAAACTCTTGGCTGCTTAATTTGTTTATTACAAACTAATGAAAGATCGGTTTGATTGTGTGATATCAATGATTAATTTAAACTAGTTGTTCAAAACTAGGGAAATTATCGACTAGTATAGTGTCGACTAAAATCCAAGTCTATATAATATAATAATGTGCTTTTCTTGTTCTTGTTGTAAGGGATAAGTTGATGGGCTTGGGTGTTCAGTCGTAAACTCGAACTCAAGAAAAATAAAATGCACTCTTTGGTTGAAAAATCCACTAGCTAGAAAAGTAACGTCAAATGAGGTATTTAGAGACTTATATGCTTGATTTGTTGAACTGTTTTGTCTAAAATTATGTTGAACTCTTATTACTCGGCTTGGAGTCGGAACGGTGAGCTTACAAAGTTGGCGATCAACCGGAATGATCGCTTTTAAAATGTCTCGAGACTATTTTGTTCATGAGGCCATTCAGGGCATTAAACTATTTGCTAACCTCACTATCATTTTTTTGTCACAGTTGTCATTTACTGGAGTTAATAAATGTCCTTTTTTTTTCATCATTATATTGCTTTTTAATCATAATTTAATGGAAATATACAGTCCTTCACTAACAACTTAGCTTATGAATAACCATGAGATAGTAATATATATAAATTTGTTACTTAACAGAACATAAAACATTATTTTTCCTAGGCCACGTGTATAAACTCCATAGTTTTAGTATATGTTGTATGGGGAGAGACCATACATTCTTTGCATACAAGTTGATATTCAAGACAAGAAGAAACGAAAATACAAGAAACTGAAGGCAATTAAACTAGTGGGAAGTGAAGGAAACCGGCTTCAAAGCTCTCTCATTGACAATAAGGTTGAGAATATCTGGTCTAGAATAATGGCCAACCGCATCAAACGAGAATTTAGCTCCAGCCACATCCTTCAAATCTGCACACAAACAACTAATATTACTCCAAGATGTAAGATTATTAAAATTGAGTAAGTTAAGCCAAGGTAATGCACCTAAATCAGCAGTGATAAGTCCCTCCCCCTTGAAATTGGGTCCCACTATGACGCTGGAGCTCGTTCTCCCACTCTGCCAGCGAGTACTCAGGAGGGGCCGGGAAGTCCCTCCTGAGGCAGAACTGGCACGCAGAGAGAACAAACACGCCCCCTTCTATGGCGATGTGCCTCACCGTTGGTTGCCACCTCTCTTTGTCGTCCGCGGTGGGTGCGCAGTATATCTCGATTCCTCAGCAGGGGCATCTTGTTCTCCCAGCAGATCCCGATGGGGGTGTCCAACACGGGAGTGGTGGATCCGTCCCCCGAAGCCCCAAACAAGGCGCTCGGCTGTGGTGGGCATCAACTTCCTCCGCTTGCCGAGCTAGCAGCCTTGAGGGTCAAAGAAGACAACACTGCAGGATAAAGTGCATCCCTCTCTCTCGATCACGCCCATCACCAGATACACCTTGTAGTTCTCTGCTACCGATCCATCTCTGGACCTGCACAACAAAACTCCACATTAGTACGACGTTGTCTACTTTAGACTATTGTAAGTTCTCATGGTTTTGTTTTTGGAACATCATTTTAGTGGAATTGGGGTAGCCTTTATATATGCTTGCAATTTTACTTATTTATCGATTACTGATCCAGGCATCAAAATAAATTCACTACTAATTTCGGCTGGTAAAATTACTAGGGGACATTCTACTGCCAATCCGCTACTAATAGTGACAAACTATATCTGCTACTAATTTTTGCTAATAAGTTTTTGTAATGTGGTTTGCACCAAAACAATACTAGTATTGCTGAGTGAGTAAATATATACCGGGAACTTCGATGGCAGTCATAGTACTTGCGGAACTGTTCACCGGCAGTGGGGGTGGAGTGGCCGATGGCAGCCCCGAAGTTGGATCCACGGTGATACCCGCCAATGAATGCTTCAGGAAACACCACAAGCTGTGCACCGTTTGAGGCTGCTTCCGCAACCAGCCTCTCTGCTTTATCTGCCTCGACATAAAAATAAAATGTGTATAAAATTGGATTGGATTGGATTGGGGCAAGGAATAAAAGTTACCGAGAGTGGCAGGGGTGTCGTAGAAGACAGTGGCGGCTTGGACAACCGTGGCCGGACTTGGAACTGAAGCCATATCTTCAAGTATTGCTAAGTCATCATGTTTGGTTCAATTTATATGGAGACGGCGGCCGCTTTCATTAATCACATGTAAGCGATTACGATATCAAATCGTCGGCTTCTTAATTTGTTTACTGTAAAGTTGAAACTTATTGTGCATGTATCCTCCTCTTCATTAGTTGCCTCTTTCTTCAACACTTGACACTGTGGGCCTGACCTGACTTTCTTGTCACGTTAATCCATCTAATTGAATGCGAATTATACTTTGATATATTAGTTTTATATTTTAAAATATGTGTGAAAGAAGATAGTGAAATATAAGACCACAATTATTCACGGAGCTATTAATGGCAGCAGGCGCAGGGAGTAGTGGCTATTCTTCCTGATCGATACATAATGTCTACACCTAAAAACAACATGCTTTCGGAAACAGTGATGATCGCTTACTCCAACAACTTTACTGCTCATTTTAACATGCTCTAGCAACAATATTCAACGGAATATAATTTTACACGTTTTTAGGAGTTTTCTCTCATTCTGAACTTATTTTATCTCTTCCTTTGAAAATAATTTTGTTCTTCACAACATTAAAGCACCATGGGTTAAATGTTGTACTCCCTCCATCCCACCCCCACAATTGATCAACTTTCCATTTTGGATTGTCCTATTATGAGTGATTCATTTCTTCTTTTAGCAAAAAAATAAAACATTTTTCCTATCTTGCTTAATTCATCTTTATTATATTATTCCAACTTAATTACTACTTTATTCCATCTTTTTATTTCTCCCACTTTTTCCTCTCTAATACTTCATTCACTCCACTCTAGTAAATATCATTTCGTTAAATCTGTGATCAAAAAAAATTCATCACTTATGGTAAGACGGAGGAGTATGTAATTCTCTAGCACTTTTGCTTTTACTTTTTTTTTTCACATCTAACTACACTGTTAAAGGCGTTGCATATATTTTTAGCTCTTGAGATACTGATTTCAAAAATTTGTAGAATTAAGAGAAAGGAAAGGAAAATTTATTTCCAAATTGTCTTCCTAGTGTAGTGATTTCCATCATAGAGTTTAGTGTACCTTAGGCATGTTTTTTGTGTGATTCTTGCTTTTAAATTATGTTTGTAAAAATTGTGCTCTAAATTACGCATCAAATATCCACACATTCAACTGCTGATATAAAACAGTTGCAAACAAATTGACATTACAACTTACAAGGTGATTTATTAAAGAAAAGAAAACACAAGAAAATGAATGCAATGGTAGTTTCATTTGTGGGAAGTGAAGGAAACCGGCTTCATAGCACGCTCATTGACAATAAGGTTGAGAATATCTGGTCTAGAATAGTGGCCAACAGCATCAAAAGAGAATTTTGCTCTCGCCACATCCTTCAAATCTGCACACAAACAAATACCATCATTACAAGATTGTAAGATTATTAAATTTAAGGTAATCCAAGCCAAGACAATGTACCTAAATCAGCAGTGATAAGTCCCTCCCCCTCGAAATTGGGCCCCGCCAAGACCTCCCCGGAGGGGGCAACGATGACGCTGCCCCCCGCGCTGACCACAGAGTCCGGCTGGAGCTCGTTCTCCCACTCTGCCAGCGAGTACTCAGGAGGGGCCGGGAAGTCCCTCCTGAGGCAAAACTGGCACGCGGAGAGCACGAACACGCCCCCTTCTATGGCGATGTGCCTCACCGTTGGCTGCCACACCTCCCTGTCGTCCGCATTGGGCGCGCAGTATATCTCGATCCCTTTCGCGTACATCGCTGTCCTCAGCAGGGGCATCTTGTTCTCCCAGCAGATCACGGCCCCCAGCTTCCCAATGGGGGTGTCGAACACGGGAGTGGTGGATCCGTCTCCGAAGCCCCACACGATGCGCTCGGCCGTGGTGGGCATGAACTTCCTCCGCTTGCCGAGGTAGCATCCTTGAGGGTCGAAGAAGACGACGCTGCAGTATAAGGTGTATCCCTCTCTTTCGATCACGCCCATCACCAGATATACCTTGTAGTTCTCTGCTATGCTCGCCAACCGATCCATCTCTGGACCTGCACAACAAAACTCCACATTAGTATCATGTTGTCTCACATCTGCTTTGAACTATTTTAAGTTCTCATGGTTTTGTTTTTGGAACAATTTTAAAAATGTCTCATTCTAATAGAGTTGAGGTAGTCTTTATATATTGCTTGCAACTTTACTTATTTTTCGATGTATGATCAAAATAAATTCGCTACTAATTTCGACTGGTAAAATTACTAGGGGACATTTTGCTGCCAATCTGCTACTAATAGCGACAAACTATATCTACTAATTTTCGCTGATAAGTTTTTATAGTGTGGTTTGCACCAAACCAATACTAGTATTGGTGAGTGAGTAAATATATACCGGGAACGTTGATGGCAGAGTCGTAGTATTTGCGGAACTGTTCAGCGGCGGTGGGGTTGAAGTGGCCAATGGTGGCTCCAAAGTTGGATCCGCGGGGATACCCGCCGATGAATGCTTCAGGGAACACCACCAGTTGTGCACCGTTCGAGGCTGCTTCGGCTACCAGCCTCTCTGCTTTATCTGCCTCCACATAAAAATAAAATGTGTATATGTTAGTAATTTTTTATGTTGAATTACACCATACAAACAAAATGTTTCAAATTAGTACAAACCGAGAGTGGCAGGGGTATCGTAGAACACAGTGGCGGCTTGGACAACAGTGGCACGGACTGTGGTCGGGGCGGCGGCCTCATCCTTCACGGTCGGAGTTTGAATTGATGCCATATTTTTTCAGGTGGTGGTGGGTTTTGTTGCTAACTGATTATTCATATGTAGACACATTTTATTTATATAGGAAAGGCGCGGCTGCTTTGATCAGCAACATGGTTTATTAAAATGCGACTTCAACAACTTGCTATTAAAAGTAATGCGACTACGTGGGCTGCTTAATTTGTTTAGAACAAAGTAATGGAAGATGCGTTTGATTGGGATAATATCAATGATTATTTTCAATTAAAAGTAGGGAAATTATTGACAATTTTGTACTAGAATCCAAGGGCTAAGCAGTATTTTAAAGACCTAGTAGAAACTTTTGAATTCAAAGAGAGGCCAATGTCGTTATGCATATTATTGTGCATGTATCCACCCTCTTCACCATTTGGCTGTTTCTATAACAATTCAAAGTTTCAAACTATTTAACATTACATATGTTTGGGTAGACTTAGATAAATTAACAGTTCGGGCCGAGATTAAAACGCGGCCCATGTTTTACTTACGCTCGGTCCAGGTCTGCGGCTATATTACGCAGGCTGCGGGGTGGAGGCATACTGATTTTATTATATTACACGGGCTAATAGGGGTGGGAATACGGGTATCCGTGGATACCCGATCCCAAAAAACCGGGTATCCAAACCCAAAAATCTTCTAAATATCTATTCAAAACC
The DNA here is from genome assembly GCF_029641045.1 of Salvia hispanica. NCBI lineage: Eukaryota > Viridiplantae > Streptophyta > Magnoliopsida > Lamiales > Lamiaceae > Salvia > Salvia hispanica. The sequence continues at coordinate 13,446,260 of NC_142694.1, forward strand.
CGACCCTATATATTTTCGGATACTCCAATACCCGCCCCGGGTATCCATACCCGACGTATCGGGTACCCAAATACCCGACTCTTTACATGTGTTAATAATTAATAAAAAAAAATTAATTTTATATACTAATATAAATATAGAAATATTTAAATTGATTAATATCTTTAATGTTGCATTTATTTTGTAGTATAAAACTATAAAACAAAATGAGTCACTTTTATTTTAAAGTATGTGATTATATTTATTGGGATTGGTTATACAATATGTAAGTAAAATAATAAAAGTTACGCATTTAATTAAATAGTAGAAGCAACCAATAATATAATTCAAAAGTCAAAATAATTAACTAAAATATAAAAACCATATGAGTTGGTTATGCAATGCGGAAAACTTGAGAGTTTGGAGAAGCCGTGACCTAGAGAGTAAGAGATATTGACTTATTTATATAAGTTTAGAGAAAGTTAACCTAGTAAGTTGTAATTAGTAAATAAATTAGCCTAGCTCTTGAGTCCAAAATGGCTAAACTTAATTTAAAAATTGCTTTAAATAATAAATTGGATATTTGGATAATATCCGATACCCATTCGGGTTACCCAATACCCGATTTATCTTAAATTTCAATACCCAATCCCGTAAAATTAGATATTGAGTATCCACTACCCGGGTACGGATAAACCCAATACCCGATATCCGTATTCCCAACCCTACGTGCTATATACAAACCGAGAAAGTATGCCTCCCTTTATACAATGTACATACTAATTTTGTTATATTACGGCTATATATTTAGAAAAGTCTAAAATATCATTTGCGTAAGTTTTATATTACTAATAAACATAACTGTAATTATAATCATTATTACAATAATATTCTTAAATACTTAGTAAATGTATAAAGGTAATAAATTGATATGGATGAAAATGGAAAGTTTACAATTTTTTTATATTATATGGTATAAAGGGAGTATTAGATTTGAATTTAGAATGTCATTTATGACCATAAATGATTATGAGATATAGTGACAAAGAAAAAGTTGTAAATGACCTGCCTAAAATGTGATAAATAATTTTTTAGAAACTTATGATGGTTTCAAATTCACATTTAAAAGATGCAAATTTTTTAAAAATCACTTTTTCTTTTAACACGCTTGAAAAGAAAGAGTGTGATTTTCAATATTTTTCATGGTAGATAACAATGCACAAGAAATTACTACTATAATTCACTTAAAAAAGAGTCACTTTGTAGACTCGATTTTTCACAAAATTATAGACCCCAAATAGAACCTTTTTATGTACTTGGGGCTCGTTTGATAAGTGGTGTGGGATATTGTCAAGATAGGGCCCGATAGAGATTTATATCCTAGTTATGGAACAAAATGATTTTCCTTCCTCTTGTTTGATAAGCTAGTTAAATAATTCTATATCAGCCACTTATGTTTGATAAAAAATATATTATAACAAGATAATTATAAATATTTACATATTTATCCTTCTAAAATAAATATGTCTCCCTCGTTTTTACTCGCCTCCTCTACCTTGCAGCGGCCATCATCTACTTGTATAGTTGTATTAGATAAAGCAGGCTTCTTTCCAGACGGATAAATCTACCTTGCAGACTGAAATTGAAATCTTTTGCATTGTTATTTGAAAGGTAAACAGACTTCTTTCCAAGGTAGAGCCAAATAGAAAAATTTTCACCTTCTTCATAAATCTAAAAGGGAGAAAACATATGTGCTCAAAATCAGTCACAACAAAAACACAACGGCTGATAGCTTGAATTTAGTGGACATAATTAACATCAAAATCAACAAAATCACGAAAAAAATCGCAAAAATGTTCCCCCAATCGAAAAAACCCTCCGGCGGCGGTGAGCTGTAGCAGCTGGTGTGAAACTTCTAATGAAAGAAAGAATGAAAACCGGAAAAATACACATCTAATGAAACTTCCGTAATAGCTGGTGTGATTTGCTTGGAGAAGAGTTGGAGATGGAAGAAGATCTGGCGATGGAAGAAGGGTATAAAAGGTATAATTTCCCATATCTGGATACACAACGTTAGGTGGAATTGCTATCCCACAAAAGTTGTAAGTTACAAATCCTTACATTTCTAGCTTATTTCAGGCGGGCCTAGACGGGCCATACCAAAAAACAAGGGCTGGTGTGGTGGGCTAAACAAGTTATCAAACGGTGGGAAATACGAAGATATATATCTATTTCTAGACATTACTAAGTTATCAAACGAGCCCTTAGTATATAACCAATGAGATGCGTTAAAATGACAACACCTCTTAAAATGACACCATACCATCATTCCTAGCCAATCATTTGTACACGTGGACGAATCATAAGCTGCTATGTGGCAATAAAAGAAATGCTAAAGTGTAAAAATCTCGGCCAGCAATATACAACAGTGTTTACAGCAATTTTTTCTCGGCCAACAATATCCAACACGCTATACAGCAATCTATAGATTGTTGTGTAGCGTTTATAAATATTGTTATGTAGCATTTATAAATATTGTTATGTAGCGTTTATAATGCTGAATATATGGTGTCATGGTGTCACTTTAAGAGGTGTTGTCATTTTAACACAAACCTATAACCAATAGTCAAATTTATTTTTATTTTGAATCTTCTACATAAATTAGTCATTTTCTATTTTTGTTGACACAATCAATTTTTTTACCTCTCTTATACTTCATAAATATCCAATTAAAACTCATATCAGGTACTACCATCATTATTGATATTTGATGAAATCTATGATGGTCTAAATAAATAGTGACATACAATCACACATTTACACTTCAACATGATCGTGCTATTGCTAGTATCGGCTCCACCATTGCCACCCAATCCCGCCCCTGATTACACTCTTCAACATTATCGTGCTATTGCTAGTATCGGCTCCACCACTGCCACCCAATCACCATTGCAATTACTCGGCATTGAATTCACGTTACCATGCATACAAAACTTACATGTTTAGGCATGCATAGTTTAAATTAATATGATGCGAAGTTTGGTGAAAATAGAATAAAAGCTGCCTATTTTATATACCAAACTTGCCATATCTTTGTGCGGTTAGCTTTAGGACTGCGCATGAAAGTTTGGCTAACCTGATATGAATTAGTTGAATTCGTATCAGACTTATCGAATTTGCACGCCCAAATTTGGTAATCCTGATTTAGTTGAACCAATTTAAATCGGACTTACCAAAAAAGGATTTATGAGAAAAATTATGCGGCAAGAACTTTTATTTCAAAAAATCACAAATGTTCTTTCAAGTTGTGAAACATCAAAAAGTCAAGAATATAATATTATAATTTGACCTAAAAGATAGATACATGACTACCATTCAAATCTAACATTGAACATACAATTATACAAATGAAAATAAGCATCGAAAAATAGTACTGGTATTGTTGGCAACAATGAATGTGAAAGAGGCCAGTGACGATAAGGAGGGTATACAGAGGGGAATGACGTCACCCTTGCAGGTGAAGGAGGTCGGTGGCAAATAGGAGATGAGTGGTTCCCAATCGTGAGTCGTTAATATGAGACCTTGTAGGTGAAGGTGACGCGATTGTGGTGCGATGCCACTTATCATACCCATTAGCCAAGGAACGCAGACTTGGGTGATAAAAGGAAGGCGAGAGCGGAGATGAGGGGTTTTAAACACGCATTCCGGGTACGCATTTTTACCAATATTGGAAACTACGAAAATAGGAATCACCCTAAAGAAGAAAACCAGGTTTCAATTTAATAAATGCGTAGGAAAATTGTCAATGATATTAGTTTATAAATTATAAGCACAGCTTTGTAAACGTGTTTAATTAGATCGACAACGTTCATTTTTTTAAATATAATTGAACTTTGCTCTTTTAAAATGCAGCACACATCTTCAATTTTACTATTTTCGGGCACAGATCCAAACTGCGGACCATAATAGGAATAAAATCTGAGGTTCAACACTTAAAAAAATGAAGAACAATTAAGGATATTAAGTTAAACATGTCATAATAGAATACTAACGTTATACTAACACAAAAATAACTTGAGGAGTAAATAGAAAAATAATTTATCACCTGAAGTGGTCAATGTTACTACTCTATAAAATATTAACAGTCAAAATATTCTGAATTATGTACAGCTTTGCCTTCCTCAATCCTTTCTGTCAAAATTAGGGATTTGGAGGAGTACTATTTAAATTGGTTCTATCTGTTGGGGATTCTCACTCCTTCTGCAGCAGTCCTTCATTCATACGTTGTTACAATCACTTCCAACTCCATTTTCCGATCCCGAGATGTCTGAATCACAGCTCCCGCCCAACCCGCTTCCTCAGCCCTCCGACCCGCTTCTCGACACCGACGCCTACATCGACGACCCGTGCCGGAATAACACGGACGCCGCCGAAGCCGAGTTGCCCAAGCAGCCCTTGCCGGAGTTCGCGCCGGGCGTCGTGATTGCGGCTGAGCCTATCTCGATGTATGTCCCGGAGGACGCCGCGCCCGAGCAGCCCACGCCGCGGACGGCTAGGCGGAGGGATCCCGAGGAGATGGCCAAGCGCCCGAGCTGGCTGCCGGAGGACTGGAAGATTGAGTTGAAAAAGCGCGTATCTGGAGCCACAGCTGGACTCTATGATCCTGTAGGTTTTGTTTTTTAATTCTCCTCTTTCTCTTTTTTTGCTTAATTGATATGTGTTGGAGTGAATTTGCTGTGTTTGATTGAGTGAGGTGCTATTTTGTGCAGTTTTGACCTAAATTTTGGTATCTCGTTTGGTGAAGCTTGCATTTGTTTTAACCTAGCTTTGGATTGTTTGATTTTTATGATGTGTGCAATTGAATGTATTTGGTTTATTGTTTATTTTTCAGTGTTCAAGTAGCAGTCTTTGTTAAGCAGTGAGCAGATCTTAGGGTTTTTAGGAGTCTGGACTTGAAGGCTTGTTTTATGTTATAATTGAGAATACAAAATAGATAAATAGCAATAACTTAAGACTAAGCTTGTTGGAGTTGATGGTTGGTTTAATCTGAGGTGGCTAAATGAGTTAAACCTAAGGTGGCTAACTGAGTTAAACCTAAGGTGGCTAACTGAGTTAAACCTAAAGTGGCTAAATGAGTTAAACCTAAAGAAGAATAACCAGCGTAAACCTGTATTCAAGTTTGCTCGCTTTTTCTTGACCGTGTTTGTCTGTTGGTATTAATTGTCTTGATTATTTATGTGGTTGGTTTATATATAGTAGACACGTGGTAGACGCGCGTCTGATAGTTTTTATTATATTTCCTTTCCTGAGACATACTTGCCGTTGTAGGATTTCTAGCTTCGGAAAATTATCTTCCTGTCCACGTATATATCCTCACTTTGGTTGCTTATGTTTAATGTTTTGTTGAGCTGGAACTCAAAGTTTGTCGTGTATTGTGGTTCGTAAACTGGAATTTGCATTTTGTCATGTAATGTGTACTAATAGAAGTTGGAAAAGCTAATATAAGAAGGAAGCTTAAGGGAAATTAGCTGAGCATGTAGGGGCTGGGGAAATTTCAAGTATTTGCCTTTATTTATTGTGGAGCTGCTTGAAGATTAAGCCCGTTAATTGGATCGGTTACGTGTTTTAAAACCATCCACATGCATTTCTAATTCTTTGTGGTGTTAATAATTGTACAGGATACCCTTTAAACACTTCGCCCTCTTTAATTATGCCAGTAGGGCATAGGCCACACGTGTCGGTCATTGCTCGTGTCTTATTCGAGAATTTTACTTTTAAGGCACTTTTTTAGTATCTGCTAGCTGTGTCATTTACTTTGTAGGTGTCTTTTTCTTCCATTTCCAACTTGTTGCTACTTGTTTAGTAAGATTGCTCCTTAAACGAACTTAATTGGTGACATGAGCTTCCAATTATAAATTATACTTCTCTAGGAAATAATTATGTATCTATGGATTTATTTCTAGAAAGAATTTCCAATAATAGGCCCTGTTGACCTTCCTTTTTCCCCCTTTTTCAAAAATAATGATGCATACTAAGACATGTTTTCTTATTTTTCTAAATATTGAATATTTTGGTTAGTCGCGATTTGGGGTTACTAGCATTCCTCCCCCCTTTAGTAAGTGATTTTTCCATTTTGCACTTATGACCTTCCAGGAGTGAAGCTACATAGCCTACATTGTTGTTCATTTGGTGGATCTGATCCAATGTAAAATATGTGTTGTTTCTTCCTCTAAAGTGTCAATTTCGTAGTTTGAGCACTTGGATGCACTCATTTGTCTTTGTGTGATTCCTGAGCTTGTGAAGGTAGTGGGTATTATTTGATATGTATGCTGCTAGATAAAAATGTACAAAAGTTAATAGCTTGGTTATAACAAGGTTTGTTTAAGGAAACCATACTAGACGTAGGCTACATGCTGTGTGTTGTATGCTTCTTAAACTCCTTTGTAATTATATTTGTCTGGTGAGAATTCGACATCTGAGATCAGCATGGAGTGATCAGTTTAAAGTTGTATTTTATACTTCAGTTCGTTGGTATTATGTTGTTCACTTTACTTTTACATGGAAGTAACATTTGCATTGTTCCTGATTCTGCAGTATTACTGTGAACCAACGGGGCAACACCGCTTCCGTTCGAAGGTAGAGGTGCTTCACTTCCTGGAAACAGGAAGTAAGCCAACAAAGAGGAAGGCGGCCTCTGAAAGTGAGACTACTAAGGTGAGTAAAAATCATTAATTTGTTCGCTACGCGGAATTAGAATGTAATTGGAAATAGAATTCTACGGTTCAATTCCAAATCCTTTGTTCGGTAAAAATGATATAATTGATATGCGTGTGCAGTGTGTGTGTAGTGTGCGCGCGTGTGCAGTGTGTGTATATGTGCATGTGTGTGCAGTGCGCTTGCAATATCTGTGCAGTGTGTGTAATGTGTAATTCAAATTTTCTTCTTTTGATATGAAATTCAAATTATGGAATTGGGAAAAATTGGAATTGTAATTCAATTCCAAATATTTTTGCGGCACCAAACATTGGATTTGGAATTGAAGACTCCAATTCCAATTCTGCAGCCCCAATTCCATGATACCGGACTGAGCTTTGGTGTCACCAACACTGCTGTTGAATTCTTTTTTCTGGAATTTTCTGCATCTGAATTCTTTGGTGCTTATTGCTTCCACAGCCTTCGAAGAGTCCGGCTCAAACAAGAAAGAAGTCCGCCACAAAGCGGAAGAAAACAGAGGCAGTTGTCGCTGACAGTGAACAACCAGTGCCTGCTGTTAATGGCACCCAGGAAGATGCTGCCCAACAGGCATGAAGTGCGTAGATGGTGAAGCCAAGCGCGAGCATGACAGGATCTCTAACTGAAACTCAGCGCCTGTTTTTATTCATACTTACAGCATAGATTCTGTTGGTAGACATTTGCTTATGTAGGCTTTAAACATTATTTTGCCATTGTTTGTGGTTCAATTTGAACTAGATTAGACTTTTCATTTGTAGGTCTGTGCAATGTGAAGAGAACTCTTCTGTATTGTTCAATTGAAATTATTTTGGAAGCCCTCTTCAAAGATAGTTTGTCATAGATGTAAACCGTTGTAGAAACTCTGTTCCAACTGGTTAAGTGCATGAGGTTGCTCCAGATTTGGACAACGAATTGTCCATGTGTAAAATAAGGTTAGGTTCACTTGAGGCCAAAGGTCTCATGCTTTGGCACATTTGGCAGGGGTTGCAGGTCTCATTCATCATAAAGAACAAAAGGCAACACATGCTTGCAGTGTGCAGAAGATATAAATAAACAAACTTAAAACTTAAGATGAATTATATTCAATTCGTTGGATTGTAACAAACATGTATTGTTAGGTAGTCTAGGAGAGTTAGTTCATAGTAAAATATAAAGAGTCCGTACATGAAATTGGAATTAAAATTCAATAGAACTTAATTTGAAGGAATTGAATTAAAATTTAGTTTGACATACGAAATCAAATTTGAAGACATTATATAGTGTGTGTTGTGTTGCGCGTATGTTATGCGTGCAGTGTAGCCAATTTTATTCTATTTGAAATTTTAATTATCTATTTTGATGTGGAATTAGAATTGTTATTAATTGAATTCCAAATTCAAAATTTTTACAATACCAAGTATTGAATTTGGATTTAAAGTCTCAAATTCCATGATACCAAAATGATCGTTCTATGATTCTTATAAAGTTTTCATAATCCCAATTCAATCTAATGATTATAATAATTGGTTGATTACACATTCAAATTTTCATATTTTAAACAACAATAAATTGTCAAATACTATATCATAAGAGATGATCAATTTCTGGTTAGTCTCACACTTTTTATACTATAGAAAAATAAATCACAAAAGAATACTTACATTTTTCAATTATCTCATTCTTTTCTCTTCCGTCAAATTATATGCTGATGTGACAACCAATTTAAAATACATGGATAAAACGTTGTTTCAAACTTAATTAGAGATTGTCATTTACTTCAACGTCATTTTATCCATGTATTTTAAATTAGTTGCCACATCAGCCGGACTAGAGTAAGAACTAGTGAAAATTTCATTTTTCTTATTTATTTTTCATATTTTGGAAAACATGAAAATTGAAGGAATTAAAATTTGACCATTTTTTATTTTTTACTTACCAATTTTGAATTAATGAGTGTGTCGTTTTAGATGCACACAAGTTTACGAGACAGATGCAATACTACTTTTTTGTTAATATTAATTTAAGTAATTTAAAAACAATTTAATTAGGCATTAATCGTGCTCTCAATCTCCGTATAATGCAGAAATAGAGAGAACAGAACCCAAAGCCAATTTTGTTCTCGTAATCTGCTGCCATTACAGACTTCAACAAATAGTGGAAACTTGCGCAATTTGTGCTTTCACTTCCATTTCTCAATAGCTCCGTGCAACCAAACAAAGCGTTTTCGATGATTTCACTACCTATTTTGATTCGCCCCTCTAATTCCGATGCTGTTCGCTACAATTTTCAGTTTTGATCTGTAAGTTTGTTTTCTTCTCGACTTCAATTCGTTTTTCTTTTCACCATTTAGACTTTGTCAAAGTTATAGCCAACTGATAACGCAAATGAAGAATTAGAGCTTTGAATATGAGTTTTGATTTGGCTAATATTGTCCCAAGGTCGGATTTTAAGTTGAATGTGGAAGGGATGAGTTCATTACATTGGAATTGAAAAATATTGATGTTGGGTATGGATTATTTTCAAATAATTTCCTCTTTTTGATTTAGGTATTTATGAACTCTGTGTGCACTTATCATTTGTTATCATGATTATTATGGGTTACGAATTAATTTTGTGGTTTCTGGTGTGTGTGTGTGTGTGTTATTTATTTCTGTAGGTTTTGGGGAAGAGGATAGGTCTGCAGGAATCATGTCGAGACCAATGCTACTTGTCTGTCTGTTGCTGATACTGATCATTACATCCCAATTTGAATGGAGGCAGCAATTAGTAAGTGACATGGATACGAATCCGGCAGAGTCTCAGAAGCAACATCAGATCTCAAAAAGGGAGGAAGGTGTCAAGGAGAAGGTATTTATAGCTTCCTCTAATCTGTATTCATTGGTTATATGTGTTCTGTGTGCATTTTTTTTGTTTTTTGAGGTTATATATGTTTGTCATATGTCTCTGAATCTGATGGTGAACTCTAGTTCCTGTCATGTGTTGCTTGTTGAAAGTGGATATTACACACTACTAAAGCAATTGAGCGATTTCCTTTTTGCTATTTTTGCTTGTTTCGCTTCATATCAGTATTAAGATTTAATCAGCGTGTACTCTTTCCTCATGCACATTTGATGTATTCAGTGTATATGTATAATGTATATCACTAAATCGGCAACCACCTGTTTCTCAAACAGAAATTGGAAGTACAATACCAGAAAACATCTTAACTGAATAAATGAGAAATGAATTTCCTAGAGATTCTTTTCCTTTTGATAGGGTTTATTGTTACTCTCTTGTAATGGTTGGGTACTTAGTTACGCATTTCTGCACTGTATGCTTAACTGTTAAGGGGAATGGTGTATTGTGTAACTGCAAGGGCTTATTTGATCCTCTTGCTGGTGATGATCTTAAATAGCTGCCTGCGCCAACTGGGCAACTACCATCTATCCCTTCAGGGATTTCATATGATTGACGCGGGACATTGTAGAGCCACTTATTTCAACTAATATTCACATATCATAATTGTTAGATTTAGCAACTGCTACACCACCTCCTCTATGTTTTCCTTGGCCATCTCTTATCAAGAAAGTTAACTCATCCTCTTCTCCATTACTTAGAGAAGTGACCTAAGAAAAGTGCATAATTGCAGTTGTACCAAAAACTTTAGTTTGTTGTTGTGACCTTGGGGGATTAACAAATAACGAAAGAGTCTGTATGTTCAAATTTGGTTGCCAAAATTTGAGCATCAAACCTAGCCATCTTGCCAAAGTCCATAATCATCTAATTCTACCCCTGAGCCAAAAAGACCAGGTTAGAAACACCAGAGGAACTATAAAAAATGAAGCCAGCCTCCTGTTGTTGGATAGCGAACTAGTGCTTCTTCACTGAGAAGATCCTATGTTGGTATTTCATGTCTCACAAATCACTATTACTAACAAGTGAGACGATAGACCTTGAGAATGAACAGGGTGGCCAACTTCCATTTAACTAGTGTGTTAGCCAGTAGGAAAATGCATCTTTTTCCACTATAGGGTGGTTTTGCATTAAGTAAATGACACATATTGGGTTATACTTCGAATAAGGAATTTCCTTTCCCTTGGGTCTAAGTTCTGTGTTGTGTGTGTGTAGTGATTAAATTTCCTTCTATTCCGTGGCATAGTTGACTCTTCACCCCCAGCTTTAAGTGCTGGAGCTAATGCAACTCTGACTTAGAGGTGAAATCAAACCAAATCCAGTCAATATGTGTTACTCAAGCCCGACTTAGTCAATTGTAGGTTTACGGTTTACCTAAAAAAATTCCCGCCTCAGCTTAATCAAGTATGGATATTTGGGCTCGAGATCAACTTCATTGTTGTCATTATCAGATAGGCTGATTGTAGGGGCTTGATTATATGACATTATAGGATACATGACTGTAGAGATTTTCTCCTTACTTGATTAAGCATCTTAAATAGTTTAATTCTTTCTAACAAATTTTCCTATCAGTATACACAGAATCCCTTGGTCTTCCGTTGAGTTCACAACTGTAAACTCGACAAACTCGATTCAACTTTCTTAACTGAATTGCTTACAGAAATTGTTGAAGACCTATCACAATCTCGATTAGAAAGGCTGGAACGTAACTTACTTCATGCCCGTTCATGGTAAACTGTGCGTAAATAACTAAACACTTTAATGGTGAATTGGAAAATATACTAGGTTGTATGAAGATTGAGATTGTATTTAGCCAGGATTCTGTATCTCGTTCTTCTCGGGAGTTACAACTTGATTAATGTTACCAAGGCACCGTCCCAAACCTTAATACCTCGAGGTTGGCATGGTTCAGTTACTCCTCACTGACTCTAGTCACTCTACCCCCCTCTTAAGTTTATGAACAAATGAACTGAGGTTCTAAAACTCTTCATATAGTTGCAGTTCATACTGTTAAGGAAATAAGTAGCTCGTATAATATAATGAGTTTAACTACAACTTTAGGAGCTTCGTCTTTCTGCTCGATCGCGTGTGGAACAAGGCAAGGATGATTACTGAGCTTGGTTTATTCCTGTTTGTGCAGATAATCTTGTCACAGGAAAAGAGCATCCAGAAACTGAATGAGGTAGTCAAGAGTCTCAGGGAACAACTACAGCAATGCCGGAGCAGTAATGAAACGACGTGGAATGCCACTTTCAGCTCCTTATCCGAAAGCGTGACTGAGCTTGAGCGCCAACATATGTTAGAGGACTGAACCCAATGTCTTCAATTTAAAGAATGCTTGTGTAATGTTTGAATTGTTTTTGGTCCAAACTACTTTGTTGTAATCAAATTCAAATGTACCTTATGTGTTAAACATTTAATTGTAGGATAGATTGGGTGATAAATAGATGTTGCTGCGGCTGCCACCGTCTGTCTTTATTGCCAATTATAGAACGTTGAAGGTGCGGAAATAAGAAAGACATGGATTTCATTATCGTACAAGTCTAGAGATGAGGCGATGTATTAATAATTAATTAATGAGGATGTATTATGTAGGTCAACTGTCCTTTTCTAATTACTTACGCCTAACTAAAAGGGTTAGTATTTTTTAATTCTATTAATGCCTTTTAAGTTCAAAAGTTTTTATATTGTTTTGATGATAGAATCGGTACATACCGCCAAAGTTGATATCAAATTTATACGCACTATTTTTTAAATATTGTCATAAAACTGAAAAATGTGTCAAAGACTAGTTTTAGAAGGCGATAATAGTTCAACATATTAATTAGAGCAAATTTAGTCTCTATATTTTGCCACTTGTATAATTGTGCTAATATGATATGATAACAACAAAATAATAAACGAACATTTACATGATTAAAATATGATTTATGTTAACCTAACATATAAGATTAATTTTTTTTAAAAAAATAATAGTATTACTTTTATTATTTTTAATGTATACACCCAGACCCAACTCATTCTTTTTTGAACCCAACTTGAAATTATCAAGCTTCTAACACTCAATAAGAACACATACCTAATAAGATTTGACTTAAATTCAATAATTTTGTGCATGTTTGTGTCAAAGTTTCGTGTCATGTCAAAATTATATAAGCGGGAAAATGGAGGATTTGATAATAGAGAAATAGTAGAACCCAACATGAGTGCAGGTTTGATGTGATATGACGTAAGGAGGTGGAACAATCCATTATGAATATGGTCGAACATTACTAAGGTTGGTTGAAAATAAGTGTAAATTGAGTATTTATGGATCGATGAAAATTAAAGAAAGAACCATACATACAAATAAATACTATATGTATATGTCTTCACTCACCACCATATTTAACTACCCGCTTCACGTATATTTAAGGATTCTGTTTCATCTTCTTCAATATGTATGTCACTATGTCAGTGTGGGTTGCTCCAAAAAATTTATAGTTTCTATAAATTAATGATTATATATAGTCTTGAATTGTTCGTATAAATATATATACCATGTCCATCCCAACGTCCATGGCATACTGTCGAGAAGGTGAAAATATTAATTTGGGATCTTCTATCCCACATTTGATTCCACACTATCAATTTTTTTCGGATTTTTATACTAATTTCCAATTTCATTTTATGTTTTTTTGTCATATATTCCCTCCGTCCCAGTTTAGGAGTGTCGATTAGTTATGTCACGGGTTTTAAGAAATTGGTGGAGTGTGTGATAAATGAAGTGAGATGGTGGAGTGTGTAATAAATGAAGTGAGTTGGTGGGAAGTGAGATTGTTTGACTTTTGAATTTTTCTTTTTTTTTTTGTTTATTTTTATGTAGATAATGATATTTGGGTACTATAATTTTGATGAATAATGGGGCAACATTCTATGTCTAAATATGGAAGATTCTAAATGTGACTCATAAACTAGGACGGACTTTTATGGCAAAATGTGACTCTTAAACTGGGACGGAGGGAGTATATCATTATTAATTTAAGTTGTTAAATATACTTTTTGTATGATTTTGTAATTTTTGGTGAGTAATTGATTAATAGGATCTGAGTATTTTATAATTAATGTATAGGAGTATTATATTTTAAACTTTAAATTTAGTACTAATAAATATTAATGAGGATTTATTCCAAAGCAATAAGTTTTAATACTATAATGATTATTAAAACTAAAATTAATAGTGGGGTTTATGTGAGATTCGAAATAGTGATGCATGGATAAATTGGAATAATATTGACAATTTTGATTTTATAATCAAAACTATAAAACAAACCTAAGTGAAATTAGCTTTGTAGGTGGGGCATTTAGGGTTCGCTCGGCCGAGTGGTTCCTCTGACTCCCTCCCTCTACTCGGTCGAGTTAAATTCTCTAATTCCAAGGGCAAAAGTGCCACTCGGTTGAGTCATATCCTGTGACTTCGTTTTCCACCCCCTTCACTCGATTGAGCAGCATTGTGGCACAAGCACCACTCGGCCGAGTCAACTCTTCTGTCGCTCTTTTGGTAGTGTGGCTTTAGGGGAAAAGGCCACTCAGCCGAGTCACTCCCTCATACTTTCCTTAAAGTCGCATCTACTCGGTCGTGTGGATTGTACCCACTTCAAGCAACATCTTTTTCAGTTCATCCTTCCTTAATCATTGATCTTCTCACTTGGATGACGCTCCAAGTCCTTGATGGTCTTGTTCCATGATGCGAGCTGCCTTGATTCGCATCAAATTCTCTATCTCCAAGATTTTGCTTTGATCCCAACAGACAAGAAAAAGTAAAATAAAGTGAAAAAAGAAAATGTTTATTTTAACAAAACGATTTCATTTTGCAACGATACAAAATGGTGTCGTTTTAGTCGGATGTTTTGTCAATGTATAAATCCATTATTTTAAAAAAACTCCTCCATGTTATGATATAGGATTGATCAAAGATTAACCAAACTTGGTGATTTTTTGGTCAATAGCCCAACTTACCTCCGGCTTAGTATATTGATTGAACTCCGGCTGAACCCCTATTTAGTGTGAAATTTGTTCGCATGTACATCATCATAATCAGCTATATTCCTCGAAACAAAGCAAAATATTCATGATTCAATAAATATTCAACCAATTAATTGATTCCAGGAAAAAAGTAGTTGACATTTTGATGATGCTTCATCACCTAGCTAACTATTATCGCTCGATAAATTGTCTCATTGCTAAAGATCTCTACCATTTTTCATAAAAGAGAATTCACAATTAATAAAACATAAATTGGTATGGCTGTTAACAATTTGTAGCAAATGCATGCCATGCAAATGAAGTTCTTAGTGAATCATTTTTGAAGTTGAGGTAGGCGTTACAATCTCCATATAGTTTTCCAATAATTAATATCAATTCAGATGGCAGTTACGCAATTAATGAAATTTGAATTGCTTCTGCAAGTACTAACATGTTAACCAACAAATTTCAGCAATAAATGTAACATTAATTAGGCACATCATAGCATGTAGTTGCAAATATTTACTTAAATCCCAGCAAAGTTCTTGTGATCTCAAACCCTATAATCAATTTTATTCAATTCATTTCTCCTAACCTATTCACCAATCTGTGTACTCTATTCGCATGCACAATCAATTCTTGATTTTAGTAGGATTTGGTCCCAATATATGCCCTCCTCTCTCTCTATAGTCTATATATATACAACCCCTTAGACAGCTTGGACACACCAACAATTTCAAATATACATATTTCTACAGATCTTCCAATACCTCTTAGCATCAAGAATCCCAAATTGCATGCAATACAACTCTCTAGTAGAAGGTATATAAATTCTTAAATTTGTCAGTTTTTCTTGTTTCAAAATTAGGTCATGAAAGTGGATTATTAGTATATCTTTTATCTTTCCATATTTTGTTACTCAATTTGTTTCATTAAGTGAATCTAAGTGTACCCTTTTACTTGTTTTAAACCTTACTCCAATATTTGAACTCAGTTGAAAACTATCTTAAAATAAGAACTTGAGAACTAATCAATTGGAAGCACAAAATATATCAGTTGACAGTACAAACATATCAGTTTGCAACTGACAAGTTTTCAAGTTCTTATTTTCGATAATTCTCAATTAAACCATTCGCTATTTGACCTAGTTTTCATTTTTGTAGCAAAGATGAAGTATGATTGTGAGAGTCCACAACTTGAGCTGAAACTGAACTTGTCTCCTCCGGGGGAACACCGACAAGCGGTGTCACCAAAAGGGTCGCCCCGGAGCTCATGTGTGTCGCAGGAGACAAGCCCAGAGAGGTACTCGAGCAGCCCGGAGGCGATGTCGATGATGCTGGTGGGGTGCCCTCGTTGCCTAATGTATGTCATGTTGTTTCAGGATGATCCAAAGTGCCCTAAGTGTAAGAGCACTGTTTTGCTCAATTTCTTGAATGACAGAACCAGGAGCCTCACCAACACCAACTGATAATATCATCACTCCTAAAGCCCTCCTATATTTTGTTTTGTTATTTTTGTTTTCCAACAAAAAATATCAGTCTCATCTTTTATTGATGTATAAGACAGATATAAGAAATGCAAAGTGAGGGGGTGGTTTTGTATTTCACTTTTTGAGTTATGTTTATATATATGCTGCTACTTCTATATCCTAGCAAATATTTTTAGACCCTTGTTTTGTTGATGGACCGCCACTCATAAAACATCAAAAAAAAGAAACAGAAAAGTTAGAAGAAAAAGAAAAAAAAAAGATTGTTGATGGGCGAAATGTGTGAATTTTTCCGTATTATGAATTTATAATTTGGACTATATATATTTGTGTAATTAATTCTCCGTGCCACTATATTTAATCTATAAATTTTATTTATATTTATTCATATAACTTGTTTATACAAAATTTGAATTCAAGAGAATGTAACCAAGAGGTTGAACCACTATGCACTTCAAGATGTCCTTATTCACCCTTTCTGGGAAGAGAACTCTCATTTCCAATATCACTAATAGTGTATTAATTCTTATATGTGTGTACATATGCATCGTTTTAATTTAGTTTTGCAGCAATATTTTTGTTTTAAATGATTATAGATTGGGTTATCTCTACTAATTAATACAGAAGAAGAGGGGACAATGGAGATGAAACCTCAAGTCTGAGGTTCTCTAATGCACATTTAACATCGGCATGATTATCTTGTGATTAGCTAAAATAAATTTGAACTTCCGCATATATATTTGAGTCATGCATTTAATCATAAAAGCACAATAGGATAATTCATATCACATGATCAATCAAACGTGCAAATATACAAGAAACATGGTCATTTCATAACTCCACTGAAAGACCATCATCTCCCAATCTCGTTTATTATCTCTATTCCACAAATGTTGGTCTCCTTATTGATGATGGATATAAATACAGATAAATTGATGAACGAATAATAAGATTTCAATGATTTCAAATAATAAGATATTCTGGGAGGAGGAAGCCGCAAAGGGAAGCACACGCTCAACATACTCGAATCAAGAATATCCAGAAGAAGATATCGAATGAGAACAAACACAAGATGGAAAATATATTAAGATTTCAACCATCATGCAGCAACCTGGCCAAATAGGCTCTTGCGTATCTGCATACAAATGTACAAGATTATGTGAGAGAAGTGAAAATGGTAAAATCGTACTCCTGCTTCTTAATACATACTACATGTAACACCAACGCCCAAAGTTTACGGACATCTACATGCCCTCAACTGCTACTGCACTACTAGCACATAGTAATATTTGAATTCAGCAAAAAATGTTCATGCGGCTAATGCCAACAACTTTTCTGATACGGAAGGTCTCTGATGATATTAAGTTGAAATGTGTTTTTTTAGTAAATGAAATCTTTACCGCTGAGAGCAAGTTACTGTATAAAAATTAAGAGGTATTTCGTATATTCTAAACGATGAAGAAAGAGATTTCCTGAAAGTAAATATGATCTTGAATTTACATTTTTACAATTTTAAGTTTGTAGATAATTACAACAGATGGAAAGATGATAAGGTTATCGCATAGAAAATGAGAATAGAGTACCTCTGGTAGCTTTTTCCGGAATACAACCTCCAGTCTAGCATCAAGAGAGTTCTCAAACACAATTTTCCCATCTCTAGAAGCCAAAACTACACCTCCAGAACTTAAACAGAAAACAGGGACAGAGTTACATTTGAGCTTGCTACAATTTTAAAAAAAGAATATCAATCACTTCAATAGCTCAGATACTACATGCTTACAAGCAGAAGAGAAACATGACTAAACCATTATAGGTAATTGTAGCCTAAAGTTTGTTTAGCTGCATAGTTAGCATAAGTTCTTCACATAGTTATTGTTATAAGGTATGGTGTAACAGTTTAAGAGTTCTTAGTTTTACCAGAAACGGTCATGAGCATTGTGATGAGTAGGAGCAGGTGGAAGGTAGACTTGATCAACTACGATCTCAGGAGAATGAACGTTTGCCTTATTGGCATATTCCTCCTTTGCCGAATCCAAGATGGGCTCCACATACTGTAAGTCAGATTCACGACAGCGCAATAACACAGATGGCTCTTTTAGCCTCAGCAAACCCTGCAATGCAACAATACCATTAGAGCGACGGCAGATGCATGAGTGCACGAAAAGAATTAGGTAAATATTCGAACAGCAAACCCTGCAATGCAACAATACCATTAGAGCAACGGCAGATGCATGAGTGCACAAAAAGAATTAGGTAAATAATCGAACATAAATTAGTATCTTAATACGTCATACGCACTGTCACCTAATTGCCACTTGAAAGGTTATAGAAATTCAAGGCAATGTAGATAAAGAATGTCTACCCAAATAGTGATGAAGCAGATTGTAGAAAAGTGAATATTGCATTTTTGTCTTTCACCGATATTCACATTCATTACTCATATAAACATGATCTATATAACATGATTCAATAGTTGCACCACCTGTTACAGTGCTACTAGAATAGTTTTGTGAAATTTCAGGGTTATGCACAACCTGCTAAAGAACAGCTATTCAAATAGCCATGAAGTAGATTATGAAATATGAATATTGAATTTGTTCTACACAGATTCACATTTGTACTATCATAAACAAGATCTATGTAACAGGATTTCGCAACAATCTGCTTAAGGATTGGACGAAACTTTGATATAATGAAGTTTAATGATAGACGCTAAGTCGCTAACTACAATATACTCAAGGAATCAGCATGCCAAACCTGAACAATGAGATCCTTGAGGAGTTTCTCATAGTTATGCTGGTCGCCACCAATGTTTAAAAGCTCCTTTGATGCAGACTCCTTCATGGAATTGACTAAATCATCCTGAGCCTGAAGAACCTTGAGCCGAGAAGCATTCAGCTGCATAGAGTACTCACTGCAAGAACAGAAAACGAGCATAAATTTTATCTCTACACATCCACAATACTACTAATGCGACCATATTTACTTCAATACTCTAAGCAAATAATCTTAAGCAGAAAGTGATATCTCTAATTTAATTGGGGAACTACAATGTCCGTAATTTTCTCCCGATCACTTCTGCAGATCATTCAATTACTATCTACATAGTCTAGTTCGCATCTTAAACATACTGCATTGAGCCATTGACAGAATAATGAAGAATTTAGCTACAAAAGAAGTTTGACAAACCAAATGAACTCACATTTTCTTCCGAACTTGGACTTGTTTGTCTTTGCGCTCATACTCTTGTCTGATCTTCTTCTTCTCGGCTTCCACTAGCTGCAACTTCTCGATATTGAATTCCTAGACAAACAGCAAAATCAAATCATCCTACAATTGCAAAAAAATATAATAACTCAGCGAGTCTGATGAGCAAAATACGGTGATCGGAGATAATAGAGAAGCCGTACTTCCTCGGCGGAGACGGAGATCTCGTTCGCCTTCTCCTCGGCCTCTTGGCGGATGAAGCTGACCATCTGCTGGATCTGCTTCGATACATCAGCGTCGTTCATCTTCGGATACGAATGTGTTGACAATTTGGGTCGGATTGTTCGTTTCTCTGCGGAGAATACTGAAGTAGAGATCGCGGCGATGCCAAAAGGATTGGATTTGAAGTGAAGGCGATGCTGATTGATTGCGACGACAGATATACTTTCATGTGATGCACGATTCTGTTTTTCTATTTCTTTTTATTTCGTTTTTGCCCCAAAAGTTCTTCTACTATAGACTATATACTCCCTCCATCCTATAAAATAAGAGTAACATTTGTTTTTCAGCACGAGATTTTATGTAGTGTTGTTTCGGAAGTTAATGAAGAGAGACCACAGTAAGAAAGAAGAAAAGTAGACAGTATTATTTCCATTTTTAAAAACGTTTCATTTTTAATTAGACAAACCAAAAAAGAAAGCGCTTCATTTCAAGTACATGGTAAAATCAGACGAATTTCTACTTTAGGTATGATTTACTACCATTGAGCTTCCCGGGAAGCTTTTCATTTTAAAAGCCAGATGAGAGGCGCATATAAATAGTTGCTCTCGCGATTTCCGGGTTCTCGACATCTTCCTGGCGGCTATTCAGTGATTAATCGGATGTTGATTCGGTCAATTTGTCAAGGGTTTAGGCGTTGAGGCCTCTTCCTTCCATGGCTGCATCTAGGATTTCTAGATTTGATGGGACTCTCATCAATGTGTCTCTCATAAGTCCAACTTGCTTCCTAGATCGGGAAGCTCTTACTCCCAAATTAGAATTTCGCCAGTAAGATCATCTACAAATGACATCCAATTTTAATATAAATTTTATTTTTAATGCATACTACAAATTAAGAACTTTATAAACTGTTGAAATATTGGTTCTATAATTATTTCGATATAAATATAATCTGCAAAATGGGCAGCAGCTCTACCGGCTCTAACTATGTCAAATATGAGCTATGTATGTGAAAGAGCAACTACAACATTCTTATGAACAAAAATGGCAGAGGCCAACAAGTGCCCCTTATCAGCATTCTATGCGAACGGCCCCACTCTCCGATGAGACAAACTTGGGTTTCCGGTTCACTTTGACCAAGCATTGAACCACGTCCCCAACCTGTAAATCGTTGCAGTTCTCAATCATGAGTCCGCATTCGTTGCCCTTGCCCACTGCATCCACATCCCGCTGCTCCCGCTTCAGAGATGCGCAGCACCCTTCGTAAACAACTTCCCCGCTTCTAAGAAGTCTTATGATTGAAGCCTTTGTGAGCCGCCCATCCATCACCCTACAACCCGCGATTTTCAGATCCACTCCTTTATCTTTGCCCTTTCCCTTAACAACGAATATGTTGAGCACCTCAGCTTCTCCGCCCACCTGTGTCTCAAGAGTTCCTGGAGCCTTCTCGACAATAAAGTTACCGATATCCTCCAAAAGATGATAGATCACTTTGTGTAGTTTTATCTACAATACAGCATCGGTGTGGGTCAGTAAAACTAGCCTATTTATGTTAAAAGTTAGAAGAGGACATCATACCTTAATCTTTGCTTGAGTAGCTGCGAGAGTGACTTCAGCAGGGGGGTTCCGAACATTGAATCCAACAACACACGCATCACAGGCTGCTGCCATATCAACATCAGACTGGGAAACAGGACCAACTCCCGCATGGATGATCTTCAAATAAACCTGTAACAGTGATCAAATCTATGAGTCCACGACAGACATACTTGAACCAGATAATGTTTTTATTTCAAGAATTAAACACAACCTGTGGACTGTTCAAAGTTTTCAATGCATCGCTGACTGCTTGAACAGTGCCTTGCACATCTGCTTTCACAATGATTGGGACTTCAACTCTCTTCGACCTTTCCTTTTCATCCGCATTCTCTTCATTTTCTTCACCTTCTAGCATCTCTTGCTCCAGATTTTGCCTCTCATCTTCAAGTTTTTTTTTGAGTCTGTCCTTCTCGGCTTTCTTTTTCCTACCTTCACTGAGCATCTTTGCTCTTTCCTCAGACTCAACAACAACAATGTCATCCCCTGCCATCGGGAGCCCCTTTAACCCTTCAATCTCAATAGGCATGGCAGGCGTAGCCTGTGATATCACTTTCCTTGCCGTGTCCCTTATACATCGAATTCTTCCCCACTCAGAACCTATGACAACATACTTCCCACAAAGCAGAGTCCCTGCCTTCACAATCGCAGTGGCCAGTGGACCACGGCCCTTATCAACCCTTGCCTCAACTACATAAGCTTGGGCAGGTCCATCAATGCGTGCCTTAAGATCCATTAGCTCGGCCTGCAATAGTAAAGCATCCTCCAAATTATCAAGTCCGCTTCCTTTTATTGCAGAAACTTCAACAACCTGTACATCTCCACCCATCTCCTCCAACGGTAACCCTTCAGATGCGAGCTGGATTTTTACTCTTTCAGGATTCGCATCTGGTTTGTCACATTTGTTGATAGCAACAACAATTGGAACATTAGCTGATTTGGCATGAGTAATGGCTTCGAGTGTTTGAGGCATCACACCATCATCTGCAGCCACCACAAGCACCACTACATCTGTAACTGCCGCGCCTCTGGCTCGCATAGCACTAAAGGCAGCATGGCCTGGAGTATCAAGGAAAGTGATGGATGCCCCTGATTGCATGCCAACAACAAATGCTCCTAGATGCTGTGTTATGCCTCCAGCTTCTTTAGCAGCCAATGATGTTTGGCGAAGGGCATCCAATAGAGACGTCTTCCCATGGTCAACATGCCCCATAACAGTGACAACTGGAGGACGAGGTAACATTTGATCACCTTCATTTGAGTGCATCCGACGGACATTGACCCCAACTTCCTGAAGACAACATCATTTCCAATTATGATTATAAACAGGAAGGAAATACTGAAGAAAGTAAACCAACAAATTCTTAGAACCAGTTCAACTTTTAGTTTCTTGTCCATGGTTTGTCTTTAGGTTCTTTCTCCAAAAAAGTATTTGTGATGCTTCCTAAAAACAAATAATCAAAGGTACGCCTATATTCATTACATACTGTACTACCTATGGAATATTCTGAAACCCAAGATTCAATTTTATAGTTTCTTACTCATTAAAAATTTCAAAAATAACCAATTTGAAGCTAACATAGCATCCGAGTCCAAGGGATTACCATTGCAACAAGCTCTGCTATGTCAATGCTGAGACTGTCGAACTCTGAGTCAGCTTTCTCACCAACATTAGTGATGATGTTCTCAATGGTAGAAATTGACTCTCCACAACGTTTGGCTAGTTCTACAATGGTAATGCCTTCAAATATTTCAATTGTTTTATCCAAAGATTTTCCAGTTCGTGTAAGTTTAGGCGGCACATAAGGGGTCTCAACTGCAGATTTGGCCTCTTTCTTTCTCTTTGAGAACTTCCCACTAGTTACAACTTTTGGTCTCTTGGAACTCTTAAGACCCATGGAATCATCTCCCCTGTGTCTAGCCAGAAGCTCCGAGCTTGAATGAAAATGCCTGGAAAGGGATATTCTATCACCATCCACACTAACATGATGTCTAATTTATATGGGGCTAAAGGGATATATCATAACCATCCAAGCTTAAAACTTCAAGTAATGTCAGGTATCTGAACCCAGCAAAAGAAACACTATCTCAGAAATTACTTTGATTGTGGGCTAACAGGCAGAATGTTGCCAAGCTAAAGCTTAAATTATTTATGTTAACGGGCTAACTAAAAAGCGGTTTTCAGAACCAAGCCAAAGTAATAGGGGTCATTTACAATCCAAACCCATTCATAATTGCCATAAGATTAAAGTCAAAATGAAATCCAAAACAAATAAAAATGTACAAGTATGATTACATGGTAAATCAATAACGTTTTAAGGAAAGCATGAATAAGACGATAAATCTCTGTGGATAAAACTTTTGCAAAAATTATGTATGTGCTTGTCCAAATGCAACTCGTAATTGTTAGTAGAATGATTTCCATCCAATCCTCATTTTTCTTTTACTTCTAGGGACATTTTTACAAGATGAATAAAAATACAACTGAAGCTCAAACAAAATACAATTGAAGAAGAAACCAACTAATACTTATTTGCAATGATCTCTACAAATAAGTCATAAGCACATTATTTAGATGATTAGATCACATAGCCTACAAAGCAAAGACGGTTTTTTATTCTACAAACAATAAGAAATGCATTTGCTCAGATAAGTTATAGCCATCTTATTTAATATAGGAGATGATGGCCTCTCTTTTTAGAAAATATTACCACACGTGGATACACATTTTTCTAAGCTGTCAAATATTTGTCAAATGCTATACGGAGATTCAACTCAACAAAAAGTAAAAAATGCTTTTACAAAGATGAAAATTATAAGAGCAGTGAAACTGTAGTAAAACTAAGTTCGCCTCATGTATAAGTGGACTTTTCAAGTATCTAAAGCCTCAAATAGAAAACGAGACTCTAGTAATTTTAAATCAACAAGGCTTGAGATACTAGAACAATTACTTGAACAGATAAATCATACCTTCTAGCTAACACAAACTTGTAAGGTAAAGAAAAAAGCAATCATCGAGGTCCTAGAACAAGGCTTGAGATACTAGAGCAATTACTTGAACAGATAAATCATAGCAGTATCTTCTAGCTAACATGAACTAAAGAATAGGCAATCATTCTACATGCATATTGCCTAATAAGCAATTATAGGGCTCTGTGATATGATGGTTGCACAATTCACAGAGGCACACTTACTGAAACTGAGTATCCGAGAAGCTAACCGTAGTCAAGAATTCTTGCTACATTGATTATTAGGTAATGTACTAGGAGCAATGAATAAAGCAGCTTTACCTAATTAAACATCTTGTCGCTGGGAAATTGAGATCTTTGTCAGCACCTATAATTGCTGCAGAGTTGCCTGAAACAGATTGGGACACAAGCAGTAACCAAAAATTAAAGTCGGTTATAGATAAATAGCTCTTGCCAATTCATCAAATGCTCGAACTCGATACTCCACATGTTACTGAATGATATAAAAGAAAAAAGGGGTTGTTAACTAGTCTATAGCCTAGTGCACAAGTTGCAGTTTTCTCATAATTGATACAAACTTGTAGAAACTACAATACGACAATGGAGCTACCGGACCAAATGAACATAAACCTTCAGCGGAAAATAACCATCCATACATCAATCGAACTTCAAATATGAGCAATTACTCAGCAAATAAATAAGCACCGTTTTACCGTGCAAATGTCTGCGGGAAGCAGATAGAACTCTAGCAACATCTTGACTTTCACATTTTGAAATCGATGCAACAGAACATCTAGTCAATGCTTTACTGAAACTAGCCGAAATACCCTGCACGAAGGTTTAATCCACTTAGACATTTTTGCCACTAACATTTATTGAGACGAAGTTGAAGACCAACAAATAAACAACTTTCAACAGTAGAAACAACAAAACGAATCATAATTTTGATAATTACAAGCGGACACAAATTTTCGTAAAAAGGGGATTTCGAGCAACAATCGATTGAATGCAAAAAAAGGGGACATTTGACATCCTCAAAACTTTCATATAGGGAAATTTTCAGGATGGTGGGGAAATAAGCAACCTTTCTCCCTGCAGCCCTCCACGCCATTCGAGGACGCCGATATCAACTAATTAAATCGCGGGAAATTCATAAAAGAATGAATCCGGGGAGTGCGTTGTGTATAGACGTTCAGGTGTGGACTTGCTGTTGCTAAATGGCGGAGTAAGGATGGAGCTAAGAGCGTACGACGGCGGGCGACGAGGCGGCGGAGGTTGAAGCCGAGCCGTGGAGGGATCCAGACTTGAATTCCAATTTTATTATTTTTTGGTTTTACAGCCTCTTTGTATTTTTAATTATTTTACTCATTTTCTTCGTCCTTTTTAATTTCTAATTATTATCATGTACAAGTAGTTAGGTGATGCACATTTTCTTAAAATTCATCTTAAATATTTACGTTAAATTGGCAATGTCTGCACTATTTGAATGTTATTTCCTCAAAGTATGAATAAAAAGTTTAAAAGGATTCAACTGAACAAAATCAAATTCAAATGCTAATAACATGAACCAGTTGTGAGATTGGCTCACAATATTTGTTAGGAAATACTACTAGTTCAATAATGGAGTGAGTATACATGTAATCCAATGTCTCATATATCTAAATTTTACATGTATAAAGGCTATTTTATTGATTAAATTTAAAAAGTCTTAACAATACGTTCAAAAGTTATGGATCCATTTTTATTTGTTATATAGATAATGCAATCACGTCGATATTGAATCCTTGGCATCACTTTTTTGAGTTCAGAATTCGAATACAAGTTCCACGGGAGATTTATAACACCCCTCATAATCGTCTATCGAATAAGTGATGCAAAATTCTGGCACACAGAGTATGGTGGGAGTATATTTTAAAATCAAGACTTACTATCACTAATTATCAACTTTTACAAATTGTAAAAATATTTTTTTTACAATGCTACACAAATTACTAGGACCAAAGA
Source organism: Salvia hispanica (assembly GCF_029641045.1). Classification (NCBI taxonomy): domain Eukaryota; kingdom Viridiplantae; phylum Streptophyta; class Magnoliopsida; order Lamiales; family Lamiaceae; genus Salvia; species Salvia hispanica. The sequence continues at coordinate 13,472,327 of NC_142694.1, forward strand.
TATAAATACTCCAAAAGACTGTATCAGTTAACCATGCAACGCTGACGGAGAAGCAAAGAGAATATCTACATAAATCTGCCATAATTCTCCAACAAGAATAAAATGTCGAATCAAGAAGGGTAAGATTTCTGGGATTTTGTCGCCCCATAAGTCATAAGAGAACGTTTCACTATTGAAGCCAACAATTTTACAATACCATAAACCAAGAAATGGCACAATCTGAATATTACACACCAAGAAAATCATCCTCTGAATGCTATACTACATTACAAAAAGAAAGGAATAAATTCCAAGGAAATTATCTTGGGTGATGATGTACATGATATGAATTCTTACCGCAGTACTGATTTAGTGCTATTGCATTTGTACCATCTACTTTGAAACTGTACAGCCAAGACCACCATATACCTCTCTACTACTCCAACATATCTACAATATACATCCAATATATCGGTAGAGAATCAGATGACCATTTTTACCTTTCACCATCTAATGTACAACAATGCATATTCGTCCAAATTCGTCTTCAAATCCCAGTCGGAATGGTTGAAGGAGGCTTTGTGGTTGCAGGTGGAATTTGGTCCGTTGGCAAAGCAGAAGGCGTGGTAGCTTGAACTGGAGATGCAGTCATATTTCGTGCTGGAGTTTGGGCTCGTGGTGTAGTGATGCCTTCTGTGGGATAATCAGGCACATCCAAGCTCTCCCAGTCGTCGATGATAGCTGTGGTAGGAAGTCATGGAATGTGGTGTTGGATGAGAATGAAATCTATAACAGACAAAAAAATATTTATACATACATTCTACGCTCCACATGTCAGTGTAGCTTATATCCGCATCCGACGACAGCCAATAATCAGCACCACTCTGCATAAATCAGATGTCAGACTGGAGTTAAAAGAGAAGTCAAGATGCATGTGTTCAGATGTAATGTAGTTTGTTCCTACTCCCTCCATCCACGAAAATAGCCTCATTTCTCCATTTTGGTCCCTTCCATCAAAATCAGTCTCATTTCTATTTATAGAAACCTTCTCATCACTTTATTTTCTCTCTCCTACTTTAGCCACTTTTTCTCCTACTTTACCAATTGTGCATTGAAACTAGTGCAGTCCACAATGGGACTGTTTTTCGTTGATGGAGGGAGTGATATACGTTTACTCTTGTCTCTTCATATCAGCATTTACTAAGTCATGTTTATCTGCAGTGACTTACATCAACTTCTGGCACTATCTTGAGGATTCCACTCACGAAATCATGTGATGTACTCACATCCGGACACATCCTTTGTATCTCTTCTCCTTGAATACCAGTTTCACTAACTCCGGTTTCCGGCCTTGGAGATGGTACAGAAGCATAATCATTAGCCTGTACTCCCGGCACAGCAGGAATGCTTGGTTGTTCTTCGACAGCATCAACCTCCTCAAATTTTTCCTCATATTGACTGAAGAGATGGAGATAGGACAGAAAAAATAAGAAGAAATAACTGTGATACTCCAAATAGAATAAATATTTAGGACGGATCAGATTACCACATCCAACTACATTCTGATGAGTTGTAGTATATCTTTACCTAGGAAAGCTAAATGAGGAAACATGAAAAGGAGGGAGAAATAAAACATGGAGTACCTGACAAGGTAAACATCGATAGGCGCCATTGTGCTCCGAAGAACTATTCTGTACCTTCTCTGTGGATAATCAACTGCCTGTAGGAGGTTGAGAAACGAATGTTCACTAGTGGTTACATCAGGAACTATTTTGATTCTCCAAGTTACTCCAACGAAAAGAAGATAAAAAAAGGTTACCTCATCAGGATCTGGAACTTCTAGAGTAGTTCCATGAGGAGCTTTGATTGCTATAAGAGTTTCGTTCTGGAAGACGCAACATAACTACATTTTAGATCTAAAACACTCAAAATTTAGGGTAGGGTACGCAACAGTTGCCAAGCTCATACCTTGAAGCAGGGTAAGCATTTTATATCATCTTCTGTGACAAAAAGCCACCTAGGAAAACATGCGATAAATGGTAAAGACATACCCCGATCGGCTTAAATAGTTCAGTTCCATGAAAAATAGGTAGATCATAATGCTACCTTTCATTGCCTTTGTCTTCAATCATGCCCCTCAACGTTTCTTGCATTTCTCTGAGATAAAAGAGAACTTATTAGAAGATTTGCACTCTAAATAGTAAATGAGGAAGTATGTTTTTGACATTGAGTTTTGAAAGTGTATGAACCTTATGCAGTCATCTAATCGGGACTCCTCGATGTTTAGATTTTCAAGCTCTTCCTGGAGAAAGCAAGTAAAGTCAAGGACATATCTAGCATCATTTACGATAACACTTGTGGCATTGAGGTAAGCCATAAAACTCAATAAAGCTTGCTCAAGGTATAGTGGTTCCCATGAATATTTGTAAATGTTCTTATGCATAATTACTAAATAATGTGTTCCGTATCTTATGATGCAAAAATATGTCACGCTACTCAGGTACTTGGACTCATCAATAACATAAAGGGTCAAGGGACAATCCAAATGGTATGACACTACTAGAAGCAGCAAATAGCAAAGAAACAATGAGGTAAAACCTAAAAGGACAATGAAAATTAAGTGAAATAGCGAAAGAAAACTTTGTGCAGCTATACAATTTATACATCTAATGTTAATTTACCTGTAGAGCAGGTGCACTCTCATCAGCTTCCCCTGGTCTAGCTACATCTAAACCCCTGCCAGATACGAGGGTAAACATTACTTTCATGGTGTTATCTTATTATTCTTATTGATTCTGAAGGGAATGTGAAATGTTAATGGAAAAACAAAAAACAATTAAATTTAAAGATATTAGATAAGTCTTTTCATACTTCCACTGGATTCTGTTCTTGAGATTCTTTTCTACAAGGCCAATGCCTTCAAGTACATTAGTAATATCATATATACGCCTCTTCTGTACCTGTTGAATGAAAAAGATGTCAGTAACAAAACATGGTTACGTAAATCATTGTTTATCAACATAATTACCTCTAAAGTATCTGCAGCTTTATTCAAATCTAGAACACCATCTTTTGCATGTTTGATTAGATTGATGAACTTTTTTGTCAAGAGACCTGAGAAGATAATATATCTTAATGACTTCATCCTCGGATAAACAGAACGAATTGGGATTGGAAGAGTTTCAAGTGAGAGTCACGCAAACACATGAATTCGACAAGGGGCACAGAAAAATGATAGCAAAACAAGCATAGGGCTATTTCTCATACCTAGTGAGCTATCATAACGACAAGGACCAACAGGGGTGAGATTATTGCCACTAGGAGACCCTGCAAAAAAAGTGTAAGAACTATTATTTCTAGCCCAATTTGCAAATTTTGGACAAAATAAAAGTATGACAGAAGTACTCATGAAATACAATTGTGAGTCTAATAAAAAGATATTGCTACAGAGTTTCAGTAAGATAGAATTTGATCAAACTCCCACTCACCAACATTTGGCATGGGGGCTAGAGATCCGGCCCTATTGGCCTTTGTCCTTGAAACCTTTTGTTTTCCTGATTTTGTAGGTGGTGGTGTCTGAAAGGGACCTTTCGGGGCATTAACATTGCCAGGACCTGCATTATTGTCAGCAGGTTCCACTTCAGGTTCTGCTACTCCAGTTTTCCGCTTTAATGGTTTACAAACAAGAAATAAGCAAACAAAAATCAGCAGCAAAACTGAAAAATTATCCCCCAACAAATTAAGCTTCTTGGCAAGAATAGAGGAGTCCCCAAGGACCATAAATCACATAACATGTCTATGAAAACACTACATTATTTTAGCACAACTATAAACAATAGACTGGATCTATATGCTAACCATGAGCGCATAAACGATCCATCAAAAATATTCATTGGATTCAATAAATAGCAGTCAGTCATTTAGCTATTTCCTTCAGATCCGAGACCCCAGTTATTTAAAAAAAACCAAAAAATACCAAACACCAATACTCCAACCTTTATCAGCCACATTAGTAGAACAGACCGATAAACAACCAATCAGAAAGATAAAATTCAAACCAATATGGTTCCAAGTTCCAACGCCCCAAACCTAAATTGTGCCGACCAACAGTTTAACACTTATAAAAGAAGATCGAAGTACAATATAAAGAAATCTACTATGTTCGATGGCTAAGGAATAAGACCAAATGCTGAGAGAAATAATGTTGACAAACCAGAACTAGAGTTATCATAAGATGCTTCAATTACTCAATGGAACAAAAAAACACAATCTTGTATCTTGACATTACTTCCAACCAGAGTTTTCAACGAGTTCAATTAACTCAACCTTTAGATGTACCCTTGGACCTAGATGAGCCAAATCAATGTCGTAGTTAAAAGTCCAATCAAAAATAGAAAAATTCTGAACATATGAGCAAGAGAGGATGACAAATCGTGCAATGCATCTAAAGCACAGATCAGGTTATCAAGCAATCCAGACAAAGCTGAAGTTTAACACGGATGAACATGAACCAGACAGTAGATCAGCACCACCCTAAATAACACATAAACAGAACATTGTGGATGAATCACTGGATCATTAAGGACTTACTAATTTATTTGTATTCAAATAGACAAATAACTCAGATAAACGCAAAATTTTAATGATGGCCTTTAATGGAAAAAGTTCAGCGCTTTTCAACTATAATAGACCTGATCCTACAAATAAATCGAACCTGCTCGTTGCAAATTTTTTAACATAAACCATTCATCATGTTATACTCATTGAAAAGCTTCAAGACCATAACAGAGAAAATCAATGTACACAATCAGATCCCAGAAGAAAATCTATACTCAGACCATAAAACTGAAAAGTAAATAAGAAATGCTTGAAAAAAACCACGAAACACTCATCAGCTATACTTAATTCACAAAATACACCAACAGAAAAAGCAAATGCATCTCCATAAGAAACCCTCTAGTCCTATTTCAACGTTGCCACAAAAACTGCAAGTAAACACGACAAACCCCAATTCCAAGTTAAGAAGAAAACTCAGAACACTCACAGGGCGCTTGTTGACAACAACGGCCTCAGAAAATTCTTGATCAGGGTCACCACTAGCAAAGTGGTGGTAGTCGCCTCCTCCTCCACCACCAAAAGGCGACTTCATGGAAGTGAAAGGCAACTGCTTTCTAGAAGTCGAAAGAGGCGTCTTCCGCTGCATGATGCGATCTCTTTCTGTCCAGCTAAAAAAGGATTCTTGAATTGTGCAATCAATTGAATAATTGATTTTGGAGGTTTTAGGGGTTTGATGGGGAAGGAGTCGAAGGGGTGAAGGTGATGAGAATTGGGATGAGAATGAAGTGAGGGTTTAAAGAGACAACAACAGTAAAAAAGAGGGAAAGAAAATTGAAGAAAACGAGGGAATGAGAGTGAGAGATGCAATGTGGTGTGGTTCAGATATAGATGTGGAGGGAACCAACCTCATTTCCTTTTTTACCCTTTCCTTTAATTCACAATTAATATTTTAGTATGGTTCATTTCTTTTTTAGTTTTAATATAGATATTAGAATATTAGACTAGTGTCACTTTGTTAAATTTACACCTATTTTTTGTTATCGAAAAATTACACGGCTTGCTTTATCAAAGTCAACTTCAGTCAGTTACTCGATTGCATTACTTTAATATATTCGATTCGATCTGTACTACGTTCAATATGTCAATTCTCCAGTAAAAGAAAAAACACTAGGATGTTAACTTTGTAATAAATTGATATTTGACACTGATTAACGTGACGTGCTTTATTAAAAGTCAACGTCACTCGATTGCTCGGTTTCATTACTTCAATATATTCGATTCCATCCTTATGATTTGCTTTATTAAAGTCAGCGTCACCGAAATATGATTGCATTACTCCAATATATTCGTGACAATCCATACTACTTTCAAAATGTCAACTCTTCCATAAAAAAAAATTGGGATATTAAATTTGCAACAAATTGATATTCGTGGCATTAGAGTTATGTTAAGGATTCAGCTTAGGTAAATGATTATGCATTAATTGCTTAAACTAATTTTTTGATTATCACAATCACTAGGATGTTGGACGCTGGCAAGGCGAAGCCAACCAATTGTTTCAGGCTTTAGAAACGTCAAAGCATAGCTAAATTAAGTAAGCCAATAAGATATAAGCATAAGTGACGACAGTTAAAAAATTATAAAATTCTTTTTAGTGAGAGATCTTGGATTCAATCTGGCCTACATGCTCTGTTTATTATTTCTCATAGTATAAAAAGTTTTACCACAAAACTAATTAGTGTGTTGAAAATTGACATAAATTTTTATGTCATCATAGTGGTGATGGAGTATCTATTCATATTCACTACATCATTGTAATTAGCATTGGATTTTAGATATTGTAATTTGTAAAACATTGAAAAATATTAAATAAGTATAGTATTTATTATGTAATCATTCACAACTGTGTGTTAGTTAATATAATGTAGACATTAGTAGCTAATAGCATATTTAATCAGCACTTAACAAAGCCAATTACATATATAGTAAATTAACAAATAATTAAAAGAAATGTGAAAATTTGGTTGTGTGAAAATTAGAATGAAAAATAGCTCTGAGTTTCTGTTTCCATTAGTTTTATTTTAATGAAATGGGGAAGCCGGTTTATAAGAAAAAAATGGCTAAATATTCGCGCCTTAAGTTTGCACCGTTAAGTAAGCGATATTTTGGCGCGTATTTACATTCAATCGTGACACTTATGAGCCTCAGTTGGGCTCATTTCTACTTAGGCTAAACAATTGGGCTCAATATGCGGCCCTTCAATTTTCTTTTAATTCTTTCTATATTGCCAGTAGTATTATTTGTTTCAATTTTAGGTTGATGAATAATGACGTAGAAGTCTTTATTTATTAGTTTATTTATTACTTTAATTATTCAGGCTTTTATTGTATTTATATATTTTTATCTAATTTACGAGTGCTCCAACTGACCGTCGTTATAAAGAGAAAAAATTCCCTAGTCAAGGAATACCAAGGTGGCAATCCTATTTGGTATGTCACGCCCATAAACTTTTGACAAATGAAAATGTATATAACCCCAAATTCCAACTAGATATATAAATTTGGAAACAATCTAAACATAAATGTACACCATTTATTATATAGAAAGTTTATGCATATTTCTATATATAAACACTAAATAATACTACTAGTAACATAATAATTGGGATGACGATCACTTTTTTTTTAATACTCAGTTTTAGTTTATAAAATTTTAAATTTAATTGCTTTATCATGCTATAATCATTTGTCTTATTTTATTTATGAAGTTTTTTCATGCTATATTAAAAATAATATAATAAAATTAATTTCTAGATCATCTTAATAAGATTAGTTTTTTAGATTATCTTATTATTATTAAAATTTTTATAATTTAACAAAATGTATAATATTCATACAATTAATGTCTGGCTATAAATTACGTATTTAATTTAATTTATACACTACATAATCATTTGTATTATTAATTAAATTTATATAGAGTAGTATTTAATGTCAACAAATTTGAAGTTATAGTTGCACTTTTTATTTGTCTACATTTTTTATATTTATAAAGAAGTAAAAAAGTAATCTCCTAAAACTCTTAAAATGAGTGATGTTATTAATTTTGAACTATATTAATTTACGAGTAAGATGACTTAGTGAAAAAATAATTTTATATTATTAAAAAAATGAAATGATGGACCTATATGTACAGTGTATTTATTATACATAGAATGTGCACAAACTTTCCATATAATAAATGATGTATACTTATATTTAGAGTGTTTTCATAATCTAATATATTTAGTTGGAATTGGGGTTATACATATTTCCACTTGTCAAAAATTTATTAGTGTGACATACCAAATAGGATTGCCACTTTGGTGTTCCTTGACTAGTGAATTTTTTCTCCATTATAAATTCTAAGAGCCCTGGTTTTTGCCTGACATGGCAAAAAAATGAAGTTTTATATGGGAACTCTCATTGTTTGGTTAAATTGAATGATAGACTTATATTTTATAACCCTTTAGTCCCCTAAAAATAGAGATAATAATCCAAAATTAAATGCAAAATTGGTCAAATATGACAAAGATATAATTATCCATATTTGAAAAGGCTTCATTGGATATATCGCACAAATGGTCATTTTACAAAAAATCGTCCAAGCAATGCAAAACCGGTCGACCACCGAGGCCATATAGTGTAAAGTCAGCAGTCGGATAACTTGGTCCAATCAAATCTTGCGATTTTTGAGGATTTGCTTGGTTTTTGAAGCTCAATCTTGCAAAAATTGAAAATAAGTAGGGTGACTGTTTGGAGACGTGATTATGATTTCTGATTTCTGCACCAAGATTTCATTTTCAAGATACAATAAAAATGCCCCTGTTTTTTTCACCATCACCATCTTATCAAAGCAACAATTCCCCGGCCCTTTTCATCCTCTACGACTATCATCTTATTGCAACAACATTTCTATAAGCCCATACGAATAATGAGGTCAAATTCGAGCTCCCACAAGCTTCACTGCACCAAAATTTTCCATCATCTCCAGTTTCACTGTTGGGTCACAGTTTCTTCGCCTGGTGCCACCCCCATTTGCCGGATCTCAGAATCAAGATTGGGTTTTGGGAGATTCCAGTGGGCCCTTTCGGAAAATTTTCATGATTGTCATCTCAAAAGGTCAGGGCAGCAACATCCGGAGCCTCAAAAGAATCGAGCCCAGACAGCGAAATCTGAGCCCCAAAGCCCGACATGAGATAAAGAATCTGGCCATTGTTTTCGGGGTGTGGTATTTCTAACACACCATTTTCAATATTCACACTTGTGTCAATTTATAATTTCCAACTAAATTTACATGCACATATATCAAGTAAGTGAGCTCCTCAACTGTGGAGAGAGGAAAGAGGGCTTCCAAAATGCACAGGCAAAGAATCAAAAAATTGTATGAAAAAGATGATCAAGAATCCAAATTATCCTACACAGTTTCCACCACCCACAATAGAAGTCATGCCTTCTTGCTATTGGATCTTTCCAGCTATCGGAAAAGGGCAAATACAAGTTGAGGATAAAGTAAAGTAAACTAAAATAAAATAAAATAAAACTACACATACATTCTAGTTGGAGGAAGGCCATCATAATACTATACTCATAGTATGACAAAATTCCCACCATAAGATGCATATGCCAGTGTATCTGAGAAGGATTACAACATCAGAGCCTAACAACCACCATTTATGTTCTATCCACTTCCACACCACTATAAGATGCATAATAAGCCTATATTGGGGGAGGATTTCTACTTAAGAAATGTTAAATCATTGAAAAACTATCTTGCCAAACACCATGGAAAATGAAGCATTTGCCAATTCTAGACTGCTTCAAGAGCTGATAAACCTCTAGGTTCTGTTGAAAAAGTATCTGAGGTTATAAAACTTTATCCTACCCGAGGCAACACTCAGTATTGTGAAATTTAAATCAGAAGTAGCAGGGATGTGCACGGAATAAGCAAAAACTATCTGAGATAGCGCATGACGCATCCTAGCTCTAAAATGATATGGTTGAGCAGAACTGCAGAAGCAAGAATAAACCTAGAGCAGACATGGTAGTGCAACTATAGCACGAACCCGAATATATAGCCTTTCATGTATGGGAGGATTTAGCACTGACATTACTAGCGGCCCTTGACCTTGACCACGACCCCGAGCCCTAATCCAACTTCTCTCATACTATGATTTCCTTATATTATAAAATAATGAAATAACCATCCGCTCTTTAGCATACAAAACCACAGTTTCTCCCTTGCACCACAGTTTTCCCATCAATTTCAACAGAAACATGCATATAAACCAATGTACTGAAGAATAAGTTCCATTTATTGGTTGATGCAAGATTGGACATAACAAAGCCCATAGAAGTAAGACCTAGAGATGACGTATGTCGTCATGGAGGAAAGTACTGTAATTTAAAATCCACAAACAAACTAATTTCTCACACAACAATTCCTTCTATGAATTGAAGAGATTCAAATCAATGTCCAATGTCCTAACGTTTTATTAGCAATTTCTCTTCTTATGCTACCCCAAAACCCCAACCCCAACAGTTTCGCCCCACAATCGAAACCTTCTCTAGAGGCAGAGGATGTAAGACAATGAATAAAACTAAGATTGACAAACACAAGCTCCATTGCTCTAAATCTAATAGAAATTTATAATCAACCAACAATAAAAAATCAAGAGCAATTTCTCATCTTACACTATCCCAAAAGCACAACCCCAACAGTTTCGCCACCACAGTTGAAACCTTCTCTAGAGGCAGAGGATGTAAGACAATAAATAAAACTAAGAATGACAAACACAAACTCCATTGCTCTAAATCTAATAGAAAAAATATAATCAACCAACAATGAAAAAATCAAGAGCATAGAGAGTTCCATCATCCAACTATACATAGAACAGGGTTAATCTAGGAATCCAATAGCCTATATATCAAAATACAGAGCCAAATTAGATTCACACCCATTCAACGTCAAATAGCAAAAAGAGAAAAAGATATCCAACAAATTAAACCTAATTAGCTTTACCAAAGAATCCTCAATTCACCTCAAATCCCAACGCGGCACTGCCTCGCTCCGCCAGTTAACGCCCCCGACGCCCCATTGGTCGCCAATCCAAGCACCAGATCCCCGCAAAAAACCTTGAGAAACCTCCTCCGAGTCCTCCACGCCTTCGCCTCGAACCGAACCCTAGAAACCACCCTCACATTGAAGTTGACATTGCCATTCTTCCCCCTCTCGCGAGTAATCCCATCCACCGCCGACTTGTCGAGAAAGCTCCCGGCGTCGGCGAATCTGGCCGTGAGAGAGGTCTCGTTCCTCGTGCCCTGGTAGAAGGGCGCGACGGAGGTCTCGGAGAGGGAGTAGGCTTGGTAGAAAATGGCGGTCTGGACTTGATCGTAGCCGAGCGTCATCTTTTTGTTAGGGTTTCTGGCGGTGAGCTTGAGCTCGGAGGTGAAGGAGGTGAGCGAGTCGTTGCCGATCGTGAAATTGGAGATGGAGAACGAGTCGACTCGGAACTCGGGGAGCTGGGGGCGGAGGACGAGCCAGACGATGAAGGTGACGGTGCCGAAGATGACGACGAGGCCGATCACGAAGGCGAAGATGCGGCGGAGGCAGGTGGCGCGGTGGATGGAGTCGGCGTCGTACTGGTAGTTGTGGTGCTGGTAGGGATTGGTCTGGTAGTAGTAGGCGCTGGGGGGAGGAGCCGCGGCGGCGTAGGGATAGGCGGTTCCGGCAGGCGGCGGGCCGGCGGCGGAGTAGCCGTTGGTCTGCGGATTTGCGGCCGGGTAGCCTGTGACAGGCCTGTTGCGGTCGTCCATTGCGGGAATCGCGGCGGATCGTCGGAGAATCGGAAAATCGCACGCAGTGGATGTGTTTTGCGTGTTTCTAGAGAGAGAGAGAGAGAGAGAGTTGATGCTAAGTATGTTGATACTGCTCTGTTAAGCAGAGATTTGGGCGAAGAAGAAAATAAAAGGAATATTGTTGTAATTAGGAGTATTCATTTCTGAGAGAGACAACTTTCATTCCTATGTACGCGTCAAGGATTTCTTCATTTATTCGATTAATCTCAAACAAATTTATAGTACTAATAAAAAAGGTATAAATTGGGAAACCAAAACAAAAAAAACGGATAAAAATATTTGATTCATAGAAAATGCATATATTGATTACTTAGTTGGCATCTCTTCCATTTTTGTCGCCATGAATTTAAAATGGGTTATTCCACTATTCCTAAGTCGGTTGACCTATTATTTTCGTAAACAAAGAGGTAATGTGATTTTCAGTTATTGAGGAAAGTTGTTAAACATGTCAAATCAAATGCCGCCTTTCGTTACGAACCAAGGCTTTTCTTTGTTAACTTAGAGCATCCGCAATGGTCGGCTAGCGACCGGCTAGCCGATTCGTCGCGCTAGCCGAACCATTGCAGTCGGCGACCGCGAAATCGGCTAGCGCTTCGGCGTGGGCTGGCCGATCGCTCGTCGCTGGCCGATCGGCCAGCGCCGATTTTTGATTTTTTTTTTTTTTTAAAAAACCTATATAAACGCGATTTTCGTTTCATTTTCATTTGCACCACTTGTTTTAACGAGTTTTCTCTCTCTCTAACTTTCTATACAATAGCATCATCGAGCGATGGATCACAACAACGAGTCCAGTCCAGCGACGAGTGGATCTCAGACTCCCACGGTACCTGTGGGATCTGGATGGGGGCAGATGGCCCCGGGGTTTAACATCCCTTGGAATCAGATGATGGGGATGATGGCCGGTGCGCCGGGGGGGCGATGGGGGGGAACCGGGGGGGTATGCCGTGGGGGATGCCGGGCGGCGGGCAGTCAGCGCCCGGGGGGGGGGGGGGTATGCCCCAGATGCAGCAGCAAATGATGCTGCAGCAGATGATGGGGATGATGTGGCAGGGCGGGATGCCGGGGGGGATGCAGCACGGTATGCATCCCGGGATGCAGGGGGATTCAGGGGTCACCGGGAGGGGACACGGTATATCGGCCGTCACTTGATTTTTTGACGGCTTCGTCTCACACGTCGACCCCAGTGGAGACGCAGTTCACTGGCGATGACCTTCTGTCATTGCATGATATGGGGATTGATCTCGGGGAAGATGATACTCACGTTCCAGCGAGGCGGGCCGCGCCGAAGAAGAAGACGAGGGGGAAGGGGAAGGGCAAGGCGGTCGGCGAGTCATCGCAGCCCGCTGCCCCTGGCCGGAGGAAGTGGACGGAGGATGAGTACGCCGGGGTGGCCAAGGGGTGGTTGGAGGTGTGTGACGATCCGCTGGTTGCGAACAACCAGCGGGTCGTCAACATGTGGTCGAAGATCAGAGATGCCTATAGGAGGCACTGCCCGCACGGGAAGGACTTCAGCAACGAGGAGGTCCGGAAGGGGTGGGAGCGCACCAGGGCCGCGGTGGGCCGTTTTGCGAATTTGTACGCCAATGCCCTCCGTCAGCTCAGAAGTGGGCAGAATGAGGACGACGCCCGGAGGATAGCCGCGAGTCAGTTCCCCTTGGAGGGGAAGTATAAGGAGTTCACCTTCTGGGAGTGCTTCTTGTTGTTGAAGGACTCCGAGAAATTCCGGGCGGGGTGCGACGCTGGGTGGCCGAAGAAGCAGCGACTGAACTATAGCGGCGACTACAGCGGCAGCAGCGGCGGATCCCACGACCTCCCCCCGGATGCTGAGGAGTTTCCATCCCCTCCTTCATTTACTGGTCGCCCCCGCCCGGTTGGACAGAAGCGGGCGCAGCGGGCTGCGAGGGGCGGATCCCCCCTATCGCCCCGCGAGGTCCAGTCCTCCGCCCTCCCACCCGCCCCACTCGAGTACCCTCTCCATTCGCGTAACCAAACGCGGGCTCAGATGTACAAGGTCTTCCAAGAGTGGAAGAACGCCACTGACCCCACGGAGAAGATGTTTCTTCACGAGATGCTCGAGAGCATGCGTGTTGATTTGGAGATCGCGAGGGCACGGCTAGCGGGTTCCGACGTGGGCTCAGATACCATGGGTGGCGGCGGCGGCGACGACGGCGAGGACGACGACGACGGCGATGAGGAGTAGAGAGTGGCGGGGCTCGTGTGTTGAAGCCTTTTTTTTTAAAAAAAAAATCATGTACTTTTTTTTAAAAAATCTTTGTACTTTTTTTAATTGGAATGAATTATTTTTCCCGTATATGTGTCGTAAATTTAATTCCGTATTTTAATCGTAATTTTAATTTCGTAAATGTAGTATATTTTGAATTATTTTTATTGCGGCTGGCCTAAATCTGATGTGACAAGTGTATTTTTTAGTGTTGCTGACGTGGCAGGGGAGAGAATGACTGGCCTATTGCTGGCCTATGGCTGACCTAAGCACCATTGCGGATGCTCTTATTCTAGGAAGTCTTGATTGTACTTTTACTTTTAAGACTCAAAATGTTAAGCCAAATTATAATTGTTCACCGAAATTAGATCAATTTTTAGTTTCAAACATTTAAATACTACTCCTGTAGTTTATTAATGCAACGCCAAGTTTGATCGTTTTAAAAAAATGTAGTTAAAAGAGAGTAGAAAAAATTAATGGAAGATTAGTAGAAATAATATTATGCAATACGAGCAAAAATTCTCTAATTTATACATACCAAATGACGTCATGAATGGATATGTTTAACATTATTTGACACGTGGAATCATAAATAGGTCATGTTTTAACTGTACTTAATGCAAATTTGAATCCATTCATACACCTAAATCAAGCATATAGAATTACCAAAGTAATGTATACTGTTTTACTAAGATAATCAATTGAGTAATAAAGATCAAAGTTTAGAAATATATTAAATACTAAAGTTTTTTATTTTATAAAAGAGGATCAATAATGGAGTAATGGACCAATGTAATCGTTCAAGAAAACAATAATCGGTAATAAAATGATAATTTATTCTAAAATAAATATGCTAAGCGGTAGCACTATGACTATATAAGGCAATTAATTGCGTACACTCCCCAATCAGTATAACTGAATTAGGTATAGACTTTCTGCATTTAATGGTACAGTTGCAAATCTAGACTTGATGCCATCTATCATTCTAAATATAAATGCCTAGATTGGATCAATTTTTTTTATGGGAAAAAGTGCCATTTTCTACCAATTAAATACATACAATTTTTTTCTCATATGTATATATGTTTGCAGTTGAAAACTCAAATGTGTCAAAAAACAAGCAGGCACAAGATGATTGGGTGCTGATAAAAAAAATCTTTAATGATGGCACAAAGTAACATAACAAAATGGGATAGATAGGTACTAAGCCGAATACCATACACAATTGAAGCAGAAGATTTTAAAAAATGGAGCTCAATATCCCAAGAATCTCACACAGATCGATTAAGCATCATGTTTTTACATAGCATTTGCAAGGATAAGGCAAAAAAGATATTGAGTTGTAACATTATATACAATATGCATTGTACTGACAATAATAGTAAATGAAGAACCAATTGAGAAATGCTCCAACTATATACTGTAAACCTCAACTAATGAGCAGGAAAGGAAAGAATAGATACCGGCATTTACAGATTGCGTCCGCCCTCTTCCAGCATCATCCCTTTGAGACTTTTAGCCAGCCAGATCGCTGTATCCCTCGGAGACACCTTCTCCCTTCCGAAAGGTTTCAGGACGACCATGAGTTCTTCTAGTCGATTCTGCTGAAGCAAGTCAGCAGACAGTTCTAGCAGTCCCTCCAGTGCCTCTGCTCTTTGCCTGCAGGAATTGACATCTAAAGTTTCCTTTACCGATGCCAATGCTTCTTCCCGGTCTGGAGAGGGGTTTGTTTTTGCTGGTTCGGGTTCAGAAGGTTCCAGTGTTGCAACCATAGGGCAGGCAGTTGTAGTTGTCACATCTATTTCCTTGGTGACAAGTTTTTCAAAGAGAGTTGAAGTAGGAGTTGCATTCTGAGAGCAAGTAGATTTTGAAGTCGGAGTTTCAGAGGCTGAGGCTGTGGATGGTTGTGGAGCTGATGAAACCTCATCTCCAGTCAGCTCTATTGTTTTTCCAGATTCCGAATCTTGATTGGTTTGTACCACAGGATGCTCAATACCAGTTTCGACGCTGCTGTGACACACCATGTGTATTACATCATTTGGAGCTGGTGCACCAAATGTATTTTGCTCCACAAATCCTCTGTCTTGCAACACACTCTTCTGGTTTGGTGAAATGGAAGGGACAAGCTTCTTGATCATGAACTCTTCATCAGCGGTTGATGGTAAGGTGAGGGCCGGCTTGGTCGCAGGATCAGGCCTACTGACAGTCCCAGCATTTTCTCCACTCAAAGGTGTATCTTCAGTAATGCAAAACGAGATCTCCATATTCGCAGTAAGGCTCGTTCTCTCATCAGAAGCTCTTTTGACATTCATAAGTTTATCATCTGATCGTTCTTGTAGTTTTCCAGAGAAGCATACTGCTGATACATAGTTACTCCTGCGACATCCAGGTGAAAGAATTTCTACTCCTTCAGATTGAGATGAGGAACGAGTCGAACAGCTGGGTCTAGACTCGTTTATTTCAACTTCAACGGCTTGCTGCATTCTAGTTTGGCAGTTAGCTTCATGATGCTCCCTGAAGCAATTTCCTGTCATTTCTGGGGGAAAAGGAGGGTCAATCATTTCATATATGGTAGCTTGCTCGGGAATGTGAAGCAACTCTTCAGGTGAGCTAATAAACGCATTCGTTGCATCATCGGAGAGCTCGAAACCTTGGATAGACACTGAAGACGATGCGGAGTTGCTGCTCTCTGTCTGCATTCTCCTAGAACCTGCAGATAAAGACCTTTCCAAGTGCAGCGTGTTTCCCCTTGAAATATGTGCAGCGCAGCCATAAGGCACTGATTTCGTGATTTCAGCATCTTGAACATCATTAGGACCGGTCTTCGAGTTATCATTTATACAATTCGGAACATCACCCGCTGTTTGCTGGATGCGTACAGGAAATGATGGCCTCCTGGACAGGGCAGGAGGTGTTTTCTGTCTCATCCTTGTTGATAATCCTTCTTCAGCAATGAGCTTTACGTGACCAGAGGGAGGGATACCTTCATGTCTAGCCTTTGTCTTCGGAGGGGTTTCATCAGCAGGTAGCTACAGAGGTCAGTCAACAAGAATATAAACCAGTTTCGGTCGAGGGGAGGGGGAGGAGGACAACGAACGATCCTAAAAACTTTTCGTACCTGATGCTTCAAGGAAGGCGTTCCTTGAACTCGCTTATTGGAATCGGCATTCTTCTTTGCTGGTGCTTCTGCATTGCCCTTGGGAGCATAATTAACGAGATTTGGTTGTTTCGTGACTCTTGGAGATGCTTCAATAATCATTCTCTGGCTGTTACCACTGCCCGGTCTCGAGTGGTGGCTTCTACATGGAGAACTATTTTCTCTGTTTTTCCCTTCCTTAAGAGCTATCATTATATTTTTAATTGTTTTGGGCTGCTTCGTTTCATTGCTATTTCTCTGCTCCTCAAGCAGTGGGTCGTCGACAACATGCTCCTTGGCATTCACAGGTGACGAGTCCAAAACTTGTGTGACATCTTCATCAACTGAAGCCGACTCCACCTCAGGGGCCTTATGGCCACGGTTCACTATGTTCTTCTCACTTGAGACTAAGCTGTCCCTGTCACTGCATGAACTGCTGCTACTTTGGCTCTCGGCCATGTTCCTTCGACTTATGCGACCAGTGGGAGGAGGTGTAATTGCAGCAATCGGTTTATAGGATGGGCGATATTGATCCACGTAAGGCTGAAGATAAGGGTGCTTTAGTAGTTCTGATGCCTGACAAAATATTCAGAATCAGGTTATAAGAAGGCATTGTTTACTAATAGCATCGAATACAGAAAGCGTAGAGGAGGCTCTTACACTTGACCGATGTTCCGGGTTTTTTCTTAGCATGCTCTTGATAAGTGTCTTCCTGTTAAACAAAACACCATGAGGTGATTCTCTATATTTCATTTCTAAAAGAAAATGTTTAAAAGTTCATTAAAGAGCAATAAGAAAGGCAAAGAGAGGCCATATGCATCTGTAATCAAGTAATATAATGAGAATGATCAAAGATATTATATCATGGAAAAAGAAAACAACGGATCAACGAAGAACAAATATGCTTACAAAGATGGAGAGTAGCAAGGAGGCAATGGGCCAATAGATGATCGATTGATCTTGCTTATTAGTCCAGCCATATCCTGAGACATGAATGCAGTTATTCATTATAAAGACAAGTCCAGATAAAATTCTGTATACTATATTTGAAAACAAAAAAAGGTAATGTCTATTATCGCCAGGAGAATTAGGACATGATTTTCAAAAAATTTCAAAGGCAATAGGAAACATGGGTAAACTATGCAACTGAACACAATAAGGACTAGAAATCTTACAAAAGCCTTGAAAGCAGGGCGATGAGCAGCCATTTCATACATACAGCAACCTAATTGACAAATGAAATGTTACAAAAGGGCAAGCCTTTTTCAGTGGGGGTTGAAACATTAAGAGAAATTAATCATCAACATACCAAGAGACCATATGTCAGACTTAAATCCATATGGAATGTCAGCCAGAAGTTCAGGGCACATGTAATTGGGAGTTCCAACTACCTGAACAAAAAATAAGAAAAAGCAGCTTGATTTCAGTGAAATTGTACTGGAATTCGTTGCATGATAAAACCATTGAAAAGTATCGTATTGCCAGATGCTATGCTACATGAAATGCAATACAACAGTCGTGGCTTTAGGATGGCAGGCTAGTACATTCTTAACAACCTCGAGCAAATTTTATAAGTACAATTAAAGAATCTTGAGCAGACGAAGATCCAGCAATAAATTTCAATTCCGAAGATCCAGCAATAAATTTCAATTCCGAAACTGCATCTGTTTGTTCTTCTCATCTAGAATTAGCTGAAATCATTATCCAGTAGTCTCAGCACTGATCAATGCACTTATGCAGCAAAAGACCTATGATGCATTCACTAAAACTTACTATTACTCTGAGACTGCCCCACACTCTCTGCAAATGTTAGTTTAAAAGAATTGTTCATAAACCATTGTAAATTCCAAAAACAATTCTATTATGGCAAACCTTCTAGAGGTAATACTTTCTCTGTTGACAGAAGTATTCTACAGCTGCATACTCATAATATGAAAGAAACATCATAACTCATTTTCTCAAGTAAACTCAATTTCTCCTTTTTCTAAATATAATGGGATGATAAAATATTATCTGGATTACAACAAAGTAACCAAGGGAAAAACAACCAATACATAGCATATTAGCATTTAATAAATTCCATAAGTATAAGTGTACAATCACAAACAAGGACAGAAGGATTTATGCAAGTAAACACATACTGAAGAAGCCAAGTCATCTGCCTTCAATGTTTTGGCAAGCCCGAAATCACCTGATCGATAGAAAAGTTCAAAGCTATCATTTTCTGAACATTTAGTCAGTAAGTAAGGTTATGAAATTCAGCAATACAAAAATCTTCTTCTAAGCTTACTGCAGAATTTAATTTCATTTCCAGAAACAAAAGTGAATGCTAGGAGAAATTCTGATTATCACATTTTCTATTAAGCATCATGTTTCAGGGGAGTAGATTAATTCTTGATTAGTATTGAGATTGATTTCTTTTCCTTGATGTAATTTAACTTATTCGATACTATTGTCTAGTGAATTATTGAATTTTCTCCTCAAGTCTTGGTTCTGATTTTATCATGAAAGTTAAGAAGTACTATAACTCACGAAATACTGCACAACTTAAGCCTTTAGCACTAGGAATATGTAAATAAATATGACCAAATAGTTCCTTTAAAGAGATAAACATTTTTTTAAAATAGAAATAAGTTCGCCATGATAAAACTAGAGGCTTTGAAGCACAATTGGCATTTTATCTAGAAGAAAATAGAATCTGGGATCATTTCACTAATTTACATCAGGCAGCAGGTATCCTCAATAAGCAGTTTACAGAAAATTATTAAAACAATTCAGTTCCAAACTACGCTTAATAAACACTACTAGAATTTTATGCTCTCTCTCAAACAGAAGATCAATATTAAAAATTTAAAAGTCAGGATTGTGGATATGTGTTTGTCATTTTCTATTAGCATCATGTTAGATAAATTTTTTTACTATCTATATGCTTAGAATGGGATTGATTTAAATTCCATTTACTATAAGCGAGTAATCAACATCAGTATCAGAATCTTCATTAACATAAAAGAATTAGATTCCTTTCTTCACTTACCTAAACGGACACCTTGATCTTTGGTAAGAAAGATATTTGAGCACTGCAACAAAGGTGCTAAGGAGATCAGTCTACTAGAATCCCATAAGACTACTAAAGGAACATACTAAAGAATCTACTCAACGATGCTTACTTTGAGATCCCGGTGCAGAACATAGTTGGAGTGCAGATACTCAACAGCCAATAATAGTTGAGCAAACCACTTCAACAGTTTCTATAGAGAGCCATAATTAAACAGAAAGACATATTTACAAAAAAATCGTACTATAGATCAAAAAAAAGAGGAACGCATCTAAAAGATAAGGACTCGAACCTCCTCCGGGAAGTACTGCCCGTTGGCTTTTTTCATCATCTCAGCCCTGTTACAGTTCAATCATAAAAATCTTGTGTTCAAATGCACATATAAATATTGAAATGTATTTAGCATCCCAGTCATAATTGCATCATAACAACACTTACATGTCACCGCCCTCACAGTAGCCAGTAACAATGCAGACATAACAACCCTGTTTTATTTTACGAGAAGATAAGTTCAGTCAAAACCAAAATTAGTCATGGAATTATATTGGAGACAAGAAATTAGAAGCTTCAACGAGAATGACCTTCTCTACCCAAGCTTCCTTGAACTCAACAATGTACGGATGTTGTATCCGTGCAATTAATGCCATCTGCATATTTCAAACAGCCATAAAACACCTCTATCAGTTCCTAGTCAAGCACCAGCACACATCAGCCTAAAAATGGGTGATCATAGCACATGAAGTTGGAGTGAGGAAATTGACAACAATGCCTTATCACATAAATCCACCATTCATACATTCTTCAAACAGACAGTGGAAAGTACTTAAAATCAACCAACATTCCCAAAACATTGGCAAGAAAATCAAATACAGAAAGGTCAATTTTGAAAAGTATAGATAACATTAACAAAATCAATCTGAATAAGTCAAAAGAAGTCCAATAGAATTCAATAGAAAAAAAAAACCAGTTTCACCTCTTGATGAGCTGATCTCCGGCAACGCTCCGTTTGCCGAGCTAACCGAATCTTCTTGAGCACATACCTATGCAACATTTCCAAAATCAGAAAAAAGATCACAGATTTTCCATAAACTGAAATTCATCATTAGATTGTCTCGTTCCAAACTCTTACTTTTTCCTTTCCAATTTGTGATTGACTAAAATGGCAGCACCAAAAGCTCCACGCCCAATCTGCTCCATTAACTCATACTGATCCATTTTCGATTCCATCTTCACCAATGTTGAATCCCCAAACCCCTCCTCCCTTCTCTCTAAATTCCTGATCTTCTAAAAAGCTCACATAGTAATCGAATCCTCAAACACAGAGGAATCTCCGTCGCTCTAGTCAAACTAGTGATTCAAGACTGAATATAAAGCAAACACATGTTACACGATGATAATTTTTGGATCTTCTGCCGCTTCTCCTTCCCATGCGCAGATCAATCCCAAAGAATGCACATATTTATTCAATCAAATCAAACTCCACACGAAAATTAAGTAACTACAGTAGTACTTTGTAACTGAAGCAATTAATGAAGTTCCACCAATTCGGAAAGCTGGGCAGTCCAAAAATTGAACTTTTTTTAATGGGTCTTAACCAAAGAAAGCTGGAGTTAATCTGTGTTGCTTGATTTTTTGTTTGTTTATCCATCTCTCTCCCTCCTCTGTCGGGATTATTTTTGAGTATGTGTTTATCTGCAGTTTTAAATTAAGTGATTAATTACATAGTTTAAGAGTTAATCGTAGTTAGGTTAGGTGGTTGGTGTTATAATTACAACTTCCAAATAACTTAATAGACCGGTCTTCATGAATATTGTACATATAATCAAAACTCAATCAGCATATTTAATGTCATTATCATTTCATTTAAATTTGATAAACGTTGTGAATAAATAGGGTGTACCTAAGTTTTCATCTGATGTAAATTTAATTGTCTAATTTAGTGCAAAATGGTTTATTCACTGCGACAGGTCTATCCCATCTTCTGTGGAATGTCAATCAGCTGAAAATGATTTTTTACCGAAACAAAGAGAATGTTTTGCCATAAAATTTAAAATGTCAGCTTTATAGGTGAATATTCAATGCATTTCATAATGCTATTTTAACTACCATGGGTGCAATTACAAGAATGATAATTATTGATTTTTTTATGAACTTGGTCTCAGCTCAATTATACTGTATTTAAATAGTAGTAGTACTCAAAAAATTGTTGTGTTCAAAAAAGACTCGTTGAACTTTAATATAATGTGTTGATATTATGTGTTGACATTTTGATGGTACTCTGTTGACATTTTTAATACATTGTATTGGTGAGTTAGTAGAGTTAGCGACTTAAATAGTTAGCAATATAATGCACCCTAACATTTAATCCTAAATAACACAAATACTTATATGCATACAGTATAACATAATAATTGTATATATATTAATAAATGAACATAATTTAAGTGGATGATATGAGATGGAGTACAATTATAAGTGTATAATGGAGTAGGGGCGTCGGAGCAAGAGCACGTGCTTTGCTCCCCTGGCTAACATGTGATGCGCACGTGGCACGTGCTTCGCTTACTCTTCTTTAGTTAATCACCTCTTAACCTGATCAAACCAAGATTTTAATTGACGTCCCAAATTTCGACTATAATGTTTCGGTTATTACGTCAAGTTTAATGAACATACTTCGAATAGTTTGCTGGTAGTTTCATAAATGCGATATTTTCTGTTGAAAATTAGAATATCGGATCTATCATCCATCCATAGCAACAGTGAAAAAATCTGTGATTTATTTTTAAAGTTTGAAAAATGTGAAAAGAATAAAAATTTGACTTTCTCGTGATTTGTTTGCCTTGTTTATATACGACTTGAAGTTCATAAAATGACTTGTCAATTGTCTAATTAAACCACATTTTGTTTAACAAAACTTACAATGATATTAATTTATAGAGACTATAAATAGTGGCGATATTGTGTGACAGGAATAATGATAGTACATAATTATAATTACAACGATATTTTATACTATATTGATGATATTACGTGGTAGTAATGATGATAATTTAGAAAATTATTTTTAATTTAATACGTATTTGTTTTATAAAAACTAATTTGAATCAAGAGTGTTATATGAAATTTTATGTTTTGATACATTTATAGGAGTTGGAAAGTACTAGTTAGTTTTAATTAGTTACATAAGTAACAATCGTTTATTTATCCATCTGGATAATACTACTATTATTTTTATAATAATTATTTTGATAATTCGTGTATGGTCAATAATTATGTCTTAGTTACTATGAGTTAAGGAATTGTTTACACTACCGTAACTGGAACTCACAATCTGATTAAAGGAAGCAATCTTATTCACTAATTTAATGATGCTATTACCATATAACTATTCTTGATTAGTTTTGAAAGGCCAAAAAAGCACCCCCTAATTTCCCATGATGACATTTACTTTGTGGTAATTAGAAACCAAACAAAATTCAAGTTGCAAAGAAAATTAGAAATGTGTAGCTCATTCCAGACCTTCAAGACCCCACTAGATAATTAGGGAATCAAATCATTAACCACATCAATCATATAATAATAGTGTCATGATCGATTTCGCAATGATGATTTCCCAAACAATGTTTATTTTGTTAATAATTAGGAAGCAAAAAGATGCCACAGTATGATATAACAAGAAGAAAATGATCGATTTATTAATTTTAGTCAAGTTTTCACCAACAGAATTAACGATACAAAACTAAGACGCTATATTAATGCAAGGAAGTAATAGTTCTTGAATAATTGGATGCTAGTTTTTTGTAAATCTTAATTTCTTGTACTAAATTTAAAATCAAGATTCATCAAGACTAATTGAAAACTTTTTAAGCTTGTTATTTAAATAGTCCTTCCATATTATCGAGGTTCGGAAAAAAAGGATTAATTTCGCTGACCTTTCGAAAGTTGGGATTAAATATGCTGACTTTTCAGAATATGGATCGTTTATTTGTTATTGGTGATCTTATGCTCGCTGCATCTTTTGGCTTGAGCATTTCTTTTGTATAAAAACTGACGTATGAAAAATAAGTTTAATTTGCAAATGAGGTTGAATTGACTATATATTCGAATGAAATGAAAAACAAGATCAAATATTCATACTTCCATAGACATCATGATGTGTTCTCGTGCAGATATATGATATTAATATATGGCACGCCCAATATATTATTCTGAGAAGAAAAAAAAGTATGTTGGGTGTACCAATAAATGAATTACCAAATCTATTGTTTATTTGCATGAAAATGAAATAGGACCGAACCTTGATGAATAGACATATCTTGGACTTGTCAAGGCCCAATTTGTTTGTCAAATGCATTAAAATTGTTTAAATTTAAAGACATACATCTAGTCCTTAACAAATAATGGGTAAACATAAGATGAATTATCCTCAAACAAAAAATTTCATTGTACTCATACTGATTTTTGGAACGGTATGCAATATGATAATGTCGATACAGTATACTGTACCGGCCCAACCAGACCATATTCTAGCCGATTTGCATTTCGGCTCGATTTTCAAAACACTGGACTTGATCTAACATTTATCAAATTTCTCGAAATTTATTTTGGCCAACAAAATGGTAGAGTACCAAACTTTCTAGTAATTAATATTCAAACATTTATGGAAAATTCTTCTTGACATTAGGTATATTGCCCTCTTCAGCATAAATACCATATCAAGAAAACTGACATCGTATAATCTTCACCACTAAAATAATAAAAAAAATTCCCCAAAAATGAGTTAAAAACTAAATAAAAATCAGACAACCAAAATCTCAACAGCAGATGACTTGGATTCTTGCTTAACCTGATCATCAACTACAACACTACAACACGAGGTAGCTTTTTCGTCTTTATTCTCCGGTTGCTTGAATCGCGCAAGCGAACTCAGCTCATCAATGGCTTCCGCGATGGCTTCAACGCAAGAAACAATATCACTGAGCAGAGACGCGACTGCAGCAACCGGTATCACGAGCGAGATGTCTGTCTGTTCCTCCCAGAAATCGGATTTCAGCAGCGAATGCAGATTCTTAGACGCGATCCTGAGGTTCGACTCGTGGGAGTCCGGCCTCGTCATCGTCTGCACCGTCCATGCAAGCTCCTTGAGCGCTTTCCCGGATTCCGTGCTCATTCTTGAGATTATTTCTTGGATTTCTTGTGGTGCCTGCAATTTCTACCAAAATAAGTTTTCATGTTGTTGCAATAGTGTTTATAGTGAATTTATAGAAGAGTCGGGATCACTAATTTATCGATCGGGTTTTAATAGTAACAAAACAAAACCTAGCTAGGGTTACAAAAAATTGACCTAATTTTTGGTACATACTTGAGTTTCAGACTGAAGATAGGCGTTGAGGGGTTCGACGCGATAGGCGCAATGTCTCGTTAAGCTTGCGATCTTCAAGTACTGCTTCCATGGATGCCGGTACATGAACTTCCCATGCCCCGGTTCCCATCTTGCAAAATTTGCCTACATAGAGTTTCGCCAGTTATGCGTTAAGATTTAGTTATGCATTGATCAGAACCCGGTATAGTTATATAATACTAGTATATTTTATATATACCAATGTTTCTTCGCTGCTTTTTGAATCGAGAATAGCCTGCAACCCGACTAGAGCCGGCCTAACGCCATCCGGCTTTGTGAAACACTCGTCGCCAAAAGCTGCAAATTAAACGGAGAGATATTTGTAAGGTTGAGATAAAGGTTGTGATATTGCATGCAATTAGTAGGTAGGTAGGTAGGTAGGTTGCTGCACTACCTTCCAAGAAATTGCCAAGTTTGTCCATGTTTTTAGCAACAAGATTGTGGAGATCTTCCCCGGCCCACACGGGGTAGACGAGGATGGATATAACAACACAAGTGGTTGCTCCGATGACTATGGTTGAGAATCTCTTTTGTGCAAAATCCACTATTTCATCGGTCCTCAAACCGGATATCGAAACAAGACAGAATGTCAAGATGAATATCAGCACCCCGTAATCATATCTTGCCTTCACTCTAGGAAAAAATCGTATGAATGTCGACGCTACAGCTGCATAAATCACCGAATCGTATGAGTTATCGACCCTAACAAACTCCTAATACTATAGTATAAATAAGTTATATATTCATCCATTTATTTATACCTTGCACAAAAACAAATAATCCAATCAAAATCGGCTCCCACGTTTTCCCTGTCACCGTAGCCAAGTGATGAGCCCCGAGCCCTAGTGCACCGGCCGCCAGCGTCGCCAGACCCCTATTCACTCCTTTCCCAAGCGTCGCGCCTAAAAACAATTTAAAAATAAATAAATTCCAAGACTGATTTTTTTTTTAGTATTTTTTAATAAGCAGCTGATTAATTAAGTACGCACCAACGGAGAATTCGAAGACAACGACAACAGTCATGACGGCCCACATTGCAGAGACGCCGAAGCTGCTGTACAGAGGCTGGAAGTAGTAGAACAACGAGACCAAGGTTAAGGCAAGGCCAACTTTGAGTGAGTGGATGAGCTTCCTCGGATCGTCTCTAGCAATCTTTCTAGCCTGCTCAGCAAACCCGACCACGGCCGCACCTGCATTCAGTGGGATGCCTTTGAGCCACTGCAACCCACTCACAAAAAAGCCAACTCTCTCAGTCTCAATCTCCATCAACACATAAGCTATCAAGAGAGTAGTACTAGTTTTTTGCATGAATGACAAGTTGGGGAATAAAGCACTTATATAAGAAGAGTTTTGTCACAAAGAATATATGCTATTTATTTCGTAGAGCGATTGTGTATGCCTTAGATTAACTAGGCAAGTAGAAAGAAGCATAATGTGTGTTATCAAGTGGGGTTCTAAGTTGGGGTTGTTTTATCTGTTATCCACAAACAAAGACTCTAACTAAAGGTGAAATGTAAAGAAAAGGGGCTTCACAAGTTGGCATGGTACAAGATTTTTACCAGGAATGGTAAGTTTTTTTGGGCCACAAAGGATCTTGTGATGATGGTTTCACCCCAAGTTTCACAGTGGAAGTGTTTTTATGAACTGTTCCGCACACGTTAGTCGAAATCTGCTGTGTATTCCATGAACCTTACATATCACCAGCCATACAAATCGATCAAGTTCATACATCATGGATAACTCAGCACGAGTTTTACTGTATTCGGCCACGAAATTTAGGCCTTATCAGATACATTTATAGCATATTCGTACCCGAATATAAGCAAGTGGATATGCCTTGTTTCCATTTCTCAACATCTGAAGCATTGCATATGAGTATATGACACATGGTAAAAAATATCAGATGAACTAATTAAACGACGTTTTAAGAGATGTATAATCAGAGGTGATCGAAGTTCAGATCGCTTTTCATTTGATATGAAACTGCATATCTTGATAGGACATGGCATTGAATATGTTCTTTGCAATAAAGGGTTTCACCACTTTCTCTTCTGAGCAGTTGTGTTTCAGCCCTTGAAAGAGAATATCAGAAGCTATATAAAAAAAAAACGTTCCCCAACTTGCAAAGTTTTCCGAGGCTCATTTTCTTGTTGCGTATATGTATGTGAGACGAAGGGGAAAGATCCTTGTCCCAGACATGATCTATGGCATGCAGGCTTTTTCGTGTGGATTTGAGGTGGAGTGATCACAGAGCTAAGCTGCTGCAATATCTCATGCCCAAAAGGCTAAAACTATAGTTCTCGTGCCATTGAATATGTTCTTGAAATGAAAATTTATCACCTTAGAACCCTTGAAAGAGAATATAAATTGTACAGATTTGTAACATTTGATGCCAAGACCACCTGCTGCTTATCTTCACATACGGTAGCAGCATCAAATCAGTACCGTCATACGCATATATATATGTATCCCTTCTTACAACTCAATATCAGAAAACAAGCCAAGAAATCTGACATTCATTAAAAAAACCAAAGTGTGAAAACATACTATTCCCTAATTACAACACCTCCATCAAGATAATACAACAACAAACAAGTTTGGTATATTTTCCTTATCTACCACATTTATATCCCACCCAAATTCCTATATATATAGAGAGAGTAAGAGCAGAAAGCAGGAGAAAACATATGACTATTTACCAGTTCAGAAGATAATTCTATAGCACTCGGCTTAAGCTGGTTCGGACCCTTGGTTTCTCTCATAGCTGCCATCAAAACCACACAACTGATTTTCCAAGGAAATATATAGTCATGGCAAGCTTCGGATTTGCTCACTCTTAACTGATTCCTAGCAAACCAAACCACCAGAAGCAGGAACAGAGATGACATCGCGAGCTTCTTGAACCATTGCGTTGTTGGATTGTGGGATGCCACTTTTCGTGTTTTGCTCCAAGAGGCGAACTAACGAGAGAAAGATCTCCATCCTTGTCACATTCCTATTAGCCTGTTGAAGAGTGCATGATTAAGTAAAAAGATCTACACAAGACCAACTATTGAGGACCAAAGATTTGACATCTCTCCACAAAATAAATTTAATAGATAAAATCCATTGGTATATTATTCCTCACAAGCATTACCTCAACAGCAAAGCGTGCCCAAATCTTATCGTTCCTAGTGTCCATGAGCCCCTTCAGAATGGTTAACCCCATTCCCCTAATAACATCAGCTATTTCCAGAAACAAACCTCTTTCTTCACAGAGCATCTGCCACAAATACAGAGAACAATGAGAAAAGAAGAAAACTCGCTATAGAGTGGCATGTTTTATATAAAAGAAAGGCAGGCAGCTGCAATCTGATTGCATGCCTCAAGAGTATTACCTCCACAAGCATTTGATGGGGCTGATTTAGATCCTCAACGATGATAGGGCACACCATAGATTGCGATCCTACTTCATATGCCCATGTTGCTCCTCCAAGATTATCTTTCAAAACTAAACCACCATCCTTGCTTATAATCTGAAAGTCCCAACAGAAGAAGAATACGAGATTTCATGTTTATTCGACCGTCATGAATCACATACTGAAGCTAATATAGTAGACAGCATTTATGAAATAATCTATATAAAGGCATAGTAACATCAGCAGTTCTGAATTAGATCTCATTACAATTTGCACATATATTGCACAGTAGGCGAAGAAAAGGTCCATTTTGCACCTTCGAATCTGCATTTTGCTTGAGCTTGTCTGCATGCTTCGTGACACTTTGCAAGAAGAGCATATGTTTGATAGTACGTTCCAGAAGAGCATCGATGCTACACTGTTAACATAACAAAGATGTGCATATAAGTGCCATAAACAAAGTGCTGGAGTGCTTTAGCACAATATGAAATCAATGCGTGTGTATAAATTATTGGCAAGTTATGCATCACCTTAACTCCATTAGGCACAATTTCCCTTAGCTCCTTTACGCGATCCTGGATCATTTGACGGTCTTTGGGCCTTGGTCTCGGATTCTCACCTGGCTTAACCCTCTTACGATTTGTTTTGCTCGGTTCATGTGGTTTTGTAGAATACCCAGTAGGGACACTGTTACTCTGTCTTATATTATGACCTCTTTCGTTCCATGGGTCATAAACGGAACCACTCTGGCCATAGATTCCAGAATCTTCTTTCAAAGACGCTCCTGTCAGTGAGGAAGAGCAAATTATGCCAGCCTTGGTAGTACATTTTGGCATGCCCAATAAATATTCATCCACATTATCAGAAACACCAATCCTCCCACACGGAAGCAAAGCTTTCGAAGCCGATGGGCCACTTGTATCATTCACACTCGTGCTACAAGAAATACCGTCGTCCAAGCTCTGCTTCACGCAGGGATGAGCCTTAGTGACCACAGCATCCAAAAGATGGCCGGTTCCAGGGAAAGAAAAGACCCCACCATCTGACTTTCCTTGACTAGAAGAATATATTTTGGGATTAGCCAGATTACTTTTAGACGGAGGACTACTTGTATCAGAGTTATGCATAGTTGTGGCTGTTTGATCACTCAAAAAGCTTTTCCTGCCACTCACGAACCATCTATCCTTAAACTCAGCACCCAAAATATCGAACAAGTCATCCCCTGATTTATATTTGAAGCATGCATCATATTTGGGCCAGTTTACTGGTTCACACTGACGTTCAGTGTTCAGCTTTGCATCATCCCCAGCAAAACCTGAATTTGTTTTTACTTCGGAGACCTGAATGCCAGGTAGAACAGGTTTGACAAAATGGCCATCACATACATTGTCTGACAATTTTTTTTGTTCCGTGCATTGTATGGCAGCATGGGACAAAGTAGAGGAACTGCAGAATGATAAATCTTCGGTGGACCCTGTGACGTTCAGAGGAGAATATTGGTTCATCTGTGCAATTGAATTTGAAGGGATGACTTCAGCCCTAGGCAGTCCATTCATAAATTGGTTCGGAAAAGAAAAGGCTGACATGTTTCCTTTGTCATGGCACTCATACGGCTTGTTGTAGAACGAGCTTGACTTCGAAGCTTGAAAAGCTGCAACACTGGACTGCATCTGATTTTGGACTTCTCCCACGAAGCGCAAAGGTATATGACTATTGGATGCAGAAGTCTGGGCTGAGCAGCCAGCGTAGTTTAAATTGTGAGCAAAGAAAGAAGACGCATCGATCATATTTGATTCAAGAAGCGATTCCTGTGGAGCCGAATATCCAGAACATAGTGGAAATCCAACTTTGGGAGCAAGTTCGCTTGGTTCATTGTTTGCAGATTGCAGGGCAACAGGTACACTTCCTAGCTCAGCAATTAATGACATCACACCATTGATGAATCCTATATCCTCAGCGATCTGAGACAATAAATGCAACCACGTTGTCAATTAAAAGGCATCAAGACAGCCTAAAAATACCACATTACATGAAAGGGATAAAATAACAACTGGCTCCAGATAACAGCAACTATTCTGTAAACGAGTCAAGAAAATAACAAAAAAGAAACATTACAAAAACATCTATTGCTTCTGTTCAGGTATCTAGACATTAATCTTAGCGACTGGAAATAGACAAACAGAGGATGAGCTTACACCAATTTTCGTTCTACTAAACAATTTCCTTGCTGCCATAGTTCTACGTGAATAACAACAAAACTGCATAGTGACTTACAGGCAAGTATGAACCAAACTGAGCTATGCCATGAGGAAGAATGGGAATGACTGCAACCGTCTGATCAAGGGAATACATTGGAATTAGTTAGATAAGAATATTCTGGTTAATTTACACGAAGATAGTCATAAACATATAAATCTTTCTACCTGCATGCCAGCTGAGAATTGTAGGCAAACGTCTTTTAGAACCTAAAGAGCCAAACAAACGATAAAATGATTATCCCTGTTTCCATCAGAGAAGTTTATATAAATAAACAAATAGTAGTACTATCTTTTGAAGCACCTAGGGCAACTAGAAAGAGCTTATAAGCAAGCCAAACTGAACAGCTAACAAATACACATAGGTTTGGCTTTATACGAAAGAAGTACTGCAACTGTGACAGTTTAAATTGCGTGCTTATTTGGTTAAGGTTAAAATTTTACAAACAGAAATGCGGCAACACATAGCTAACTGTCACATTTCAATAATTGACGACAGTCAAGTATGAAGAGAGAGGGGCATGTAGCCTCATACCTCTGGTGGATGGGTTTCTCTATAATAATTTTCAGATAGTATCCACTGATGATTTCCAGTAAATGCCACTCTTCCAACCAATCTAAGAAAGAAAAAAAATCACATTAGTGACTTATATCTGGATAGAATTACTCACAATTATGCGCTATATTCTTCTTACCCTTCTCCTACAACATTAATATGATTGTCTGCCATCATCTTGTTAACAAGCAAATGTACCCTGTTCCCTCCTGGTACACCATGTTGTAAATTCGGAGTTTCACTTGAAACGGGACAAGCATTGGGATCTCGATAAGGAATGTTTGAAATCCCATTTCCGGAAATCCAGGGACGTCCATAACAAGATGCGGGTTCATAATAACAGTCTTCCCATATTAAAAGACTGCAAAACCAAATTCAGCTCATTAAGAACAAGGCAATTAGAATACAAACCAACACGTTGTGCAAGAGTTCAGAAAAAGGAAACACAATCTAGGATACAGGAATTGTTTTGGACAGTAAGTTAAGTACAGATAGATACAAACAACAATGCCAACATCAGAAATGAAGCACAGGATTTCATAATATTAGAAAAAGCTCCATCATATTAAAACAAATTATCCTACCACTAAGATTCTCTAGGACAAATTAAAATGGACAGACCAGAAAACTCCAAAACCTAGAGAAAAAACAAAGAAATGAGATAAAGCAAAAGGGGGAAAGAAACAAAGAACGTAACCTTAAATCTCTATCATGTCAAATCAAATCTTCTAAACCAATAAATCTGGCATCTTTAGTCACACATACCAACAAACAATTGAAGATAAAACTTAGTACTAGTATAGTAGTATACTATTGCGTTCAACAAAAGTAAAGAAAACAAAAGTTGAAATAATTCATGGGGGTTCAAAATTTCGGGAAGAGTGAGATTGCAGAACCAACAACAACTTAAGAAAAGCACTCATTAAACAGTACCAGAAATGCAGAAAATCCAACTAAAATCCCATCATTTAGAAAAATTGGGAAAATCTCAGCAACCAAGTAACAAGATTGAGGAGTACTACTATAAAACTTCAACTTTTTTTCTCTCCTTTTTTTCATCAAAACTTAACATACATATCCACTCAAGAGAAAAGAAAGAATAAATATCTAAAGTTGAGCAAACTTACTTGGGATTTTGGGAACCAGTCTTCCAAAAGACAGCGTAGGACCAGTGGTTGACGCCACAAAGAGTCTTTAAAGCCTCTTTGAACAAGTAGCCCATTGTAGCTGTTTAGCAGAATATGAATATTCTCAATGTAGAAAAATAGATAGTAGTATACCCAAAGATTCAGTTTTGAAGGAATGGCAAAAGATTATTCCCCCAAAAGTGAAAGCACAGCAGCCTAACTCCCTCTGCAAGAGCCGCGCCCCGCCTGTTTTGTTCTCAAACCGCCGCTCCTTTTCCTCAATGGATCCAAATTCTCAACTACTAAGAAGCTCCTGCAGTCCATTCCTCGGAGAGAGAATGAGAGGGAATGAAGAGAGGTGAAGAGAGAACCGGGGCTGAAAAAAGATTGAAACTTGAGGAAGTCTACACTATCCCACAAGCTTTGAGTTCGCAATTGAAGACAACAACGTTCTCCATCCTAAAAAAATGCAATCTTGCGATATGGGAATTGCTGAAATGTGAATGTTGGAGGTTGGAGAAGTGGGGGGAGGTGTCGGGGTGGGAGAATTCTTGTTTTTGTGGGAGGAAAGTGTGAATGATGCTTCTGCAGCTGCTGCTTTTGCTTTACTTTTTTTCTTACACAGATGCAGAGGAGAGGAGAGGAGTCGATGGTGACTCAGCAAATATGCTTCTTCAAACAGGTCGCTACTTTTGGCTAGAATTGCAATTTATGCCACTTTGACAAGATCGATTCTTACCACCAAATTGCAATTACTTTTTCCCTTCTATAATTAAATACTGTAATAATCAAAATTTAATACTACTAGTACATGTAATAGGAAAAGTGGATGGGTGTCAGCTTTTTCTGGTATTACTCAACTAATTTTGAGGGTGTTGTTTGGGGACCAAGAAAGAATCTTGGAATTGGTTTAGTCAATAACTGTCATTTGAATTAAACTAGTAGTACAGTAAAAAAAGAAATTCAAATTAATTTTAAAAATGAAATCCAATAAACACCGCTTTCAAATAAGTTCATAAATATCTGCGAATTGACAGTTTGAGGTTAGGGGGTTTGGGTTTCCATTTTTGAACGTTGAGGAATGATTATGAAGGTGTTTATAGTCACTAAAAATTTTGGATCACTTTTGTTTCGAACATCTTTTTATTTGGTTTATAGTTACGGAGAAATGGAGCAACATTGGTGTCATGTTGTTTGAGTGTGATCACTCTAACCTAGCAACAGTAGGTCGTCGATGGTATGAATAGCTGTAGTGGAAGTGTGGAACATAGTTCGGTGAGGCAATATATGTACGATTGACATGCATGGCGTGTTTTCACCGAGATTATTAGGTTTCGCCCTTGGATTTCATCGGTGAAAGCGCACAACCACTTGAGGCTGTTTTGGTAGGCACAACAATGCAACGGCACAGTGGCACGGGTTAACCCTAACCCTGAAAATAATTAAGCATTATTAAACTCTAAAAACGAATGTTCTTTTATTAAGTTTAGAAAGATATTGTGTAAACTAATAACAGTTGTCATGGAAATAACTAATTTTTACCGTTCACGTATAATGAGGTACATTTAATATTATAATAGCCTAAATTCAATATTTATAAAGAAGAGAATTCAATGTTATAATAAAATATTTTTTTGAATTTGCAATTGCTGTTAATCATAATTAGTTATCACAAGTTAATCTAATACTATTAGACAATTTTATCCATATAATGGGGTTTTGATTGAAATTATAATGATAGATATTTTAATTAAATCTATTTTTTTCATATTTTAATTTAAAAAGTGATTTGATCTTAATTATACATTTTGTTTCATCCACTATAATAAAACTTATCTACGATTCATCCGAAATAAGACAAAAGGTCCGTGACACTAATATTTTGTCACTTGACTCACTTCATATGTTCATTTTTGCATTAAATATTTTAGTACCTAAAACAAAAATAAACATTTATTTCGGAAACGTTGAATAATCTGACGAATCGGATTCAAATCATAATTTCAAGTCAATGATCCTCATATTCAAGTTATAATCTTTCGGACACACTTGTTTCTATTAAAAATTTAATTAAATAATTTGATTTAGATTCATGACGTTATTTTGCCTCCTAATTTGCTACGAAATTTGACTTTGTGCATAATATATTAAGCATTGTTGCAAATACATGTACGTGTACTCTTTTTAATTAGTGTTTAGTTGAGAGTTGAGACCAGTCTAATAATTAATTTAAGATTATAAAACCCGAGTTAATTTAGTGGTGGGTTAGTAACGAATTATAATGTATATTGATTAAGAAATAAAGCATAAACTCATAGCAATCATTATGTTGTTTATGTACAAATCTACGTCACATAAAATTTGTTCAACCATGGCCTTAATTTTTTAAGAGTTGATTATCTATGCTTTTAAGTAGCAAGACATTTATGTCTTTTTCACTAAATGAAATACAGTAATAGATTTAAATTAGGATTGGTGACATCTTATTGTATCATTGAATGTGAAGGATAAAACACAAAATTGTGATGACCATTATCTAGCATTTAGCCCAAAGAATATGCTTTTCTTGGAAGATTCAAGATGCTTTGAGCCCCTAAATTGCTAATTCAATCCATCTTCAGAAATAATAAATGAATAATTGACTGATAAGTCCAGGCAATTGAATTTGTGGTTTCCCAAAATTCTTACAAACATAAGGATTTGGGTTTTCCAAAAATTCTTATACCTTGATTCGAATTAATTGAAGAGTGGTCCTATGTCATAACAATGATGAGTTTAATATTCTGGGTGTTTTTAGCTGTGCCTTTTCTAGGCGACATTTTCTGCAAATTTTGGTCTTCTGTAAATATTCAACAATTTTAGTTATAGTGGGCGTAAATATCGATTTCTTTTGCTTTTAAATTACTTCAGTTAGCAAAATGTTGGACCACTCGTCAAAATCTTGTTCAACACATCTGAATTTTAATTTAAACTTGATATCTATTTACTCATAATCTTTCTATAAAATATTTTGTTTATTTCTATAAAAACTGTCACCGAATAAATCATTGTTTAACACCTATATAAATTTCGAGCAGTTCAACTATAATCTCTTTCCATACTATATGAAATCTCGAAAATTGTAAGTAAAAGATGAAAATGAAGTAAAAAAATAAACTAGCATCATGCGAAAATAGAAAATCAGTATGATTATCTATTAATCAGGATTAATGATTTAAATTCGTTTCTAGTTAACAAAATAAAAACGATCTTTTTGTGTAACACAAACACAAGTTTGTTTGAACTTCAATGTTGTATAGAAAAGTAAGATTTGTGTTTATCAACATTTGATCTTATTAGTATGTATGTAATAATTAGGTCGACCGACTATTGGCATCTGAATTCAAAAGAAAGATATGATGGAAAATATTGGAATTTAATGAATTAGCCACATTTGGAATGTGCACACAGTAGCTTGAGAATATTGACTCGTATCATTTTATTAGTTACCAAAAGTTTTCGTGCATATATTGATCATTATTTTGTTTCCACTTATGTAAAACTTTGACCTTTTATCCAATGATTTAAGCTCTAACTGTCATATTCTTCTCAATTTTTAATTATTATCATTGCTATTCATTATTATTAAATTTGTTCTTTACTTAAAATACAAATCTAAACTATCTTATCCTTCGATGACTTGATTAACATAGACTATATAGGGCAAACCAATAGATGTTTAGTAATCATATACTACATGTGTGATGTTTGGACATATTCCCATACAAATAATGCTACAAATATGTCTGTGAATCAGGTAGGTTCAATTTGAATCAAATGTAGATGATAATCTCAATGATCTGCCATCTGCCACGTGGCGTAATATAGATCATTGATTATTGTTATAATTTAATTATAAATTATGTAAAAGTCGGCCCATTTGATAAAAATGAACAGCCAAATCTTTTTTGGGCCAGGCCTAAAGAACCCAATTGACAACCAAATATTTGTTTGGGCCATCGGCCCAATGCGGCGAACTTGGTCTAAATAAAATTAACAAATCATAAAATGCCGTATTAAACTTGTTTTCTTTGATGTATAAATTTATTAATGTATATCATTTATGTTATTCTTAAATTACATATTAATTCAACCCAAAACATCAATATTGATCATCCACAGATTATGTAGCGTTTTTAATTAGGATTCACTAATCCACCTAGTAAGTGCTTAACTTAAAAGACATTCGCTCTAATAGTAATTGTTATGGAGAGTAGTTTTTCCATACATATATTTATTAAATTAAAGACGTCAATTTATGTGCCTAAAAAAAATTACACAGACTTTAAAGAGAGTGTGTTCAACTATATTTAAGAGATACAAATAAAAACATTACAAAAAGCAAAATATTAAAATGTTCATAGATGATAGATATGAGTCCTCAAATTAAAAATATTTTCTTTGCATCCTAAATTTTAACCAATTTACAAAATATTTCCACGCAACTAATAGTTCCTCCAATTTTTTAATCGAGTTTGTTGTAGTGATCGCATAATATAGATCTGAACATTAGTTTGTGGAAAAGCAGTTTACTTAAGTTTTTTTGAATTTTCTTGATATTGAATTTGATCTCCATCATGCGAGAAATTAATAAAAACATTTAATCTTGTAATTTAGGGATCTTAATCAAATAAAGTAGGTTTTTAAACCATGATAACAAATTCCACTAACCTAATCCCAAAGCGATTAAGCAAATAATTACATTAAACCTGATGTCACTTGTTAAATGGCCGTCATAAAGGATCTGCATTCAAAAGTTCGTCATAAAGTTTTTCACATGATTAGTCATCCCATGTTTAATCACTATATTTGGTTTTACATGATGATTACTCCTCTTTAAAATATAATCTCCTCTCAGTTATATTATAAACTTAATACTAATGGATATTGATTCTTGAAACTATAAACTTTGGCCATAATATGATATTTCCTACTAATTTTAAAATTGGTCTAAAATATTACTACAAATTTTGCATTCCGTGTGTTATTTCTCATGACGGGTCAATCACCATATCATATCCGACTAATGTACATGACTTCTTTTTATCCTATTTGGCACAACTAAATCAATTTAACTTTCTACGTCCCTAGTTATCCTATTTGCATGAATTTAAAAAATAGTCTAAAATATCATAATTATTTCACAGTCGCCAACGTATAATAAGTTCTTGGCAAAAATATATTATCTGTGTTAAGTTGGAAAATAACAAATGATATATAAATTTTGTAATATTTAATTAATTTTTAAAATTGGTAGGAAATACCAGAATTTAGACAAAATTTATTGTTAACTAATAATTAAATACTAGAAAATTTAACACTAGATCTGAACAGTTTATTCTCCTGGGCAACTCTCACTTCAATCAATTTGCCATCGTTTTGATGCTTTAAAGTAAAACATCAACATGATTATAGGTTTGTAATTATCTGAAGAACTCATATAATTATTACTTGATATTCCTACTTTATGTGCCACGTGGCATGTCATTACAAGCTTGGAGGATGTTAGGTTTCATATATACATCTTCGTATGTTTAGTTTTGAGTTTTGACTATGTTACTATAGTACTACTCATCGAATACATTTCACTATTATATGTTTCTAATTTTTTTTATCTATTAAAAATTTAATATATATGAATTTCTGTATATAAGTAATTACTATTGAGTCTATGTAAGGTCTACTACAAATAATTGACTTATAGTATATGTCAAAAGAATTATAGATCTACAATTAATTATTTACATCCAAACTTGGACTATTACTTTAATAAATTATCACTGATACGTGTCGATCATCCATAAGTATCATATGCCATTTAAAAAATCATGCAATAGATCAGGATTCAACTTGCTCGTGGTGATTAAATGTTATGTTCTTGGGTTAGTGATGTTCGAACCACTAATTTAGAAAGGATAAGAAAATGAGAAATTATAGAGTTGAAGTTTCCTTTTCTTATTTGTTGCGCTTAATGTGGCAGTTGTAATTAATGTTGGGCTATAAAAATTATAGTAATTGAAAACGAAGGTTAGCACAATTAGAAACCGAAAAATTAGATTATACCAATAATATTTTGAGGCTTTAATATTAAAAATGTTCATTAATTAATTAGCACGTGTGTTATATTGGGTATTGCTTGAATTTTCTAGTCGAAGAATATTACCACGACCATAAACGATCATTTGCATGTAAAAGTATATATATTAAATAATTAGTACTATAATATTCACTTCGTTTTTTTCTCACTAGTAATATTGTAGCTTTGACTAAAATAAGGCGTTTTGGTCAAATATGGATTTAAATTGGACCCACTTATATGATTTTATATTGATTCATTTTCATTTAATTAATAAGAACTTTCCTCTTTTACTTTTTATCGATGGATAATATACTTATTAATTACACATAGAAAAAGAACTTAACTAATTAATGAACGCTCAGTTTTAAATGATCATTTACATTTACTAATAAACTTATATATATGGGGCTTGTTTTACTCATGATATACTAAAATAAATATCGATTTGA
Organism: Salvia hispanica; assembly: GCF_029641045.1. Lineage (NCBI taxonomy): Eukaryota > Viridiplantae > Streptophyta > Magnoliopsida > Lamiales > Lamiaceae > Salvia > Salvia hispanica. The sequence goes on from NC_142694.1 coordinate 13,511,475, forward strand.
TAAAAGTGCATCCTAGGTTATTGAGAGAAATACATTAATGATCATATGAATCAAACTTTGAGCTTAAGTATATTCGACTTATTAAATCATTTGGTTTAAAAATATTCAATTATTAGTCCGATATAACTGTATTTTGTATTATAACCACGCTATAATTAATTAGCAATTACTATATTAATTCAGTTTATATATGTCGATGTTTATTTTTTAAGAAATAATAAATTTAGTAATAGCATAAAATTACCATTTCATTAAACAAAAAAACAAAATAATAAATATTTGAAGTATAAACCTAAAGTTTAAAAGAGAGCACTTATGCTCGATTAAGCTCGTGATCGAGGTTTGGGTATTCAAGTAAAATTTAACTTCACTCTATACCAACCCAAACTAAACCTGATAATTATAGTATTCAGCTCGACTATTCGACTTAGGAATTACAACCACGATTGTTTTTCCGAGAAGATCTAATTTACTGGATTATTGAGAAGAATATATTCACTTCCATAAAATAAGAAGTTGATCAGACTTGATCAAAATAAAAGGATTAAGTGTTCCAAATTATATTTAACACATTACTACAACTTAATTAGCATAATAACTAGTTGAAAACAGGGGGAAAAATCATTAAAACGCAATAGAAATTATAAACTAAAAATGAGTGTAGTTCAAGTAGATTATCTAAGAATACAAGAAAAGGTAAATAGGAAATAATTAGAAGCAAATGATAGTTGGTGTTTCTGGTGGGTCCGGGAGCAAAGAGACAAGTGTGATGATGATTGAATTAGGGCCCCCAAACACGACTTTAGCACAACCACTTTTTGCGGGAAGCCACTTATTAATTGAACCCTACCCAACACCCTTGGACACGTGTTTGACTGCCACTTGTAGAAACCCTTCCACATAAATCTTTACTTATTTCTTTTATATATTTGAAATAGAATATAAAAATTATACACATAATTCTATTATTTTTCTTTATTATTTGATTAATAAGTACTTTATAAAACAACTTGTTTGGTGATGCTCGAGACAATACTACTTGTTCAATTAAAAGTGTAGTTTTGTTCACATATGAAAAAATTGAGAAAATTTGCAATTTTATGATTTAATTTCCATTTTCCAGCTTTATATATGGACTGGCCACAATTTTATACTAATATTTTGTGATTTAAATGACTATTATTTCTATAATAAAATATTAATTATCCATTTTAACATAATCTCACTCAACTTGTAATTACAATATGATTTTCAACTGCAAGGCTCCTAGTTTTCTGAATAAAATATAGCATGTGAGATTTCGAATTGTACATGTTGGATACTCCTGCTATATAAAAAGAATTGTCATAACAAAAATTGAAATGTTTTGTTTTAGTCGCAACGTTTCACGTTTGAAAGTCAAATTGTAGTCGCAAATTCGGTGAACGATACTTGTATTAAATCTGAAAATTAATAATTTTATGAAATATATTCAAATTACATCATACTATATCATTGCATGGAAGATCACTTTTAACGTTGGAATATATCCTTTCCATATTGTAAAAGCATAACCTTGAACCTTAAATGCTAGACGAAGAACTACGTTCAGTAAGTTTTTTGAAAAGTGTCGTTAAATAGCTAAACATAATTGATTATTAGCAATTAGCCTACTTAGGATTCCCTTAAAAAGAGTTAGCCTGCCCTTCGCAATGAATAAAACATTGTACGAAGAGAGCTATTACTTAACATACATATATTATGATGGAAAATAACTTACTCCAACAATTTCCATATAAGGAGGCAGTTATAAATAACCTAAATTCAACTTATATAATGAAGCATGTGCAATGTAGATGATGAATGATGTGTAATGAAGTAAATTTATTTGGAGTTTACTACAGTATATATAATTTTTGGACAATTATACCTTTTAATGCTTTTGGATGATTATGCAACGTCGACCTGTGATATTAGGCAGAAACTCAGCTTTCCATAATCTCATCCAATGGATAGAATTTGATCTTATTTAAGCATTGGGGGTGTGGTTCCCTAATTCAAGCATGTATATATACAAATATGAAAATGGGACTATAATCATTACCAAACCGGTTTTAAACCTTAAACGCCGAACAACATGATTATAAGATAACTTTGAGACTTGGAGTTCATTATAATGAATTAATAGCAAACTCATAATGAACTTCATATTTTTAAATATGCCAGATGACGCCATTTTTTTTAAATAACTGAATTGGCTATAATGAACTACAAATAAAGTTGTAATAAACTCCGCATTATTTTATAATTATATGTTTGGCGTTTAACGTTTAAAACTAGTTTGGTACATACCCTTTGATCTAGTAATTCAGAACTAAAAAGGCCAAAATAGGATTGAAAGAAAAAAACTTGATTTATTAATGCTAGGTGTAGTATCAATTGGAATTGAATTCCAAATATCTCAATTCTAGAATTCCATACTTGAAATAGATTAATTGGAATTCCAAATAGTTATAAAATTAGATACATGAATGTTCATGGCGCGCGCACACACTATACACTAAATACTATTTTATGCGCGTGCGTGTAGTATGCGAATTATGTGTGTGCGCACAACTTCTTCAAATGTAATTTCATATCAATTACTTTATTTTAACCAAACATATGATTTGAAATTCAATTGCAATTCCATGTACTAAGGTGAATTCGAGATTCTAAAATATAAGTGTGTATGTGGTTGGGAAGATAAATAAACAAAACATTATATAGTTTAGACCATTTTTGGTGTTATAACTTCACCGGGTTATTTACTCTACCAAACTGCTCCTTAGAGTATGATAAGCGAGAAGACCACTCAATTTTTATTTATGTTTTGGAGAAGGAGAAGAGTCTGTGATCAATAATTGAGACGTACGTAGTTGTCTCCCCTAGAATTAAAGTGAAAAAATATCAGTGTCACCATTGTCCGGTACTATCACTATATTTACATAACCCCACCTTCTCTTTGTGCTCATCAGTTTCCCTTCCTCCTTCTAGAGAGAGAGAGGCAGACTGACAGCATAGAGATTCAATACTTCTCTTCCCACCGTGGACACTTTAGACATGTGAGTTTTATCCTCCTTAATTCTCTTTCAAGTTTCAACACATCCTTTCTCGGATCCCTATTTTCTTAGGAGTACATCTTCTATTCCCCTTTCATCCTCTATCTTGTCCTTTTCTTTTTCAATCTACCTTATTATCACATATATACATGCAATCCGAGTATTTGTTTAGGTCTCATCTGCTTATTTAGATTTCTAGTTCCGTCACTGATTGACTGATCCCATTTCAGTGAAAAATAAATCACAAGAAATTTTGGATGGCTGTGTACTACCAAAGCAGCACAGAAATCCAAGGCGATGGGCTTCACACACTTTATCCGATGAACCCTAATTACATAGAATCCAACATGCTCTTCTCCAACCCTGCCGACAATTCACAAATGCCGCGAGGCTGCCTGTCGCTCAGCCTCGCGGCTCATCACAAACAACAAACCGGGGGCGATTGTGATTTTGGGGCGGGGCAATCGATGATCATGGGCTCTAAATACCTAAAGGCTGCTCAGGAGCTTCTAGATGAAGTGGTCAGCGTCGGAAATCATAAGGGGAAAGTGATCAAAGGCGGCGCTGCGTCTGCGGACAAAGGCAACGGCGCCGATCTCACAACTGCTCAGAGACAGGAGATTCAGATGAAGAAAGCTAAACTGCATAGCATGTTGGATGAGGTATCATTTCTCATATTTTCAGTTATTAATTAAACAATTGTATATTCAAAAATTAAGTCAAAATACTTGAGATTTGAAGCAGCTTCAATATTTTCTGCAAAAGCCTAAGAAACGTCATCTTTTGCACAGTGTGTGTGGCTCACTGTTATCCATAGTGCGCGAGTCCACCTCACTTCACATTTTCTATACCACAAATTGTTAAATAAATCATGAAAGATGATATTTCCTACAATTTTCAAAATTTGTAAAACAAATTACTAAGTTTTGAAATTTTTACAATTATCTATCCTTCACTGTGTCCGATGAATTTATCGTCTATGTGGCAACGGTTCAAAACACCTAAATAAAACGGCGGGTAAATTAAGTTCGAAACGACGTTTTGTTTACGTGTTTTTAATTTGGTAGAGAAGGGAATGATGAAATAATTGTGAAAATTTCAAACTTTGTAATTTATTTTTTGGATCTTGAATTAGACATACCAAAATTAGACCATCTTTAGTGATTTAATTGACAATTTTCCCTATTTTAATATCAAAAATGAAAATTTTAAGATAATTTACATAAGTTCCAACGTTTATCACTTCTCTTAAATACGCATTTTAGCGTTGAAAATGTCGCCCTGTGGATTTAGGGTTAGGCTTTCAAATACCCTCCCACCGGTGTTGATTTTTAGGGCCAACCAACCATCGGATAAACATTTTTTTTTCGGCATTAAAATGTTAGGATTTTAAAATTGTTATATTTTTTTTAAAATTTAAACGTCGAGATATTAACTAACCAAATTCGTAGGCTTCGATTGATGATGAATAGGTGCAATTACAATTAAAACCGATGGTGGGATCATGGTCCCCTTATAACACTTTATTGCCTTGTCTCTCCAAACAAAAGGAGACAATCTTTTCCCAAAAAAATAACTACCTAACCAAAAATGTGAAAATCAAATTTACTGCAGGTGGAGCAAAGATGCAGACACTATGACCACCAAATGCAGGCCATGATAGCTGCGTTCGAGCAGGCGGCTGGGACGGGGTCAGCGCGATCGTACACGCAGGTCGCATTGAAGACGATCTTGAAGCAATTCCGGTGCCTGAAATCAACGATTTCCGCAGAGATGAAGGGGCTGAGCAAGAGGTTAGGCGAGGAGGGAGGCTCGGAGCTGTCGAGGCTGAGGTTCGTGGATCGGGAGCAGGTAGGGAATCCGTGGAGGTCGCAAAGAGGTCTACCTGAGAGAGCTGTGTTGCAGCTTCGTGCTTGGCTGTTTCAGCACTTTCTTCATCCGTAATTACTTGTTTTAATTAATTTTTATTTTTATTAATAGCTAGTGTTAATAATAATGTTGTGGTGTTATTTGTGTTGTGTGAATATTGTAGGTACCCTAAAAACTCAGATAAGCAAATTCTTGCTAAGCAAACAGGGCTTACCAGGAGTCAGGTATGTTAACAAGAAGTTTAAGTATGATAATGGAGTGATTAGGGATTAATTATGTTATTGTTAATTAAAAAGATAATTTTATGTGAAGATGATATACATTAATTGTACGACAAGTTGTACATACAGTTTATCAAATTCATTAAAAGAATGAGGCAAATTGTACTTTTAGTCTAATGTGGCCAACCTTGCAACTGCTTACTTTAAATTTTGGGAAAATATTAATATAATATTCGAATTCATTTTTCACAATTGCACCTTAATAAAAGTATGCAAAATGAATACTAACGAGAATTGTAAAAAATTGGTGAAAATGATGCATATGCAGGTGTCAAATTGGTTCATAAATGCTCGAGTTCGTCTATGGAAACCAATGGTTGAGGAGATGTACCTCCAAGAAACATCATCTCTACCAATGGCTGCTGCTCAAAACATCAACACCTACCAACAGCAGGGCAACATTAACGGTTTCTCTCTCTCCCTCCGCCTCCCGCCCGAGATGATGGATTTCCACAATACACCGCACCTCTTGCCGGATTTCGTCGCCTGAACTGCTCAACACATGCATCTATCTCATTAATATTTATATATACTTTAATATATGCATCTTCTGCATATATTTTAGATATATTATGGAGTAGTATATAAAAAAAACTACTAGTTGTTTGTCTATATATACTTACAAGTTAGAATAGGCCATATATATGTAATTTCTTGTGTGGAATAAACAAACAATACATTCTCCAAAAATAAAACTACTACTATTATTATCACCTGATCAATTAATAATTTAATATAACTATGTATATGGTTGAATGTGGTTATTAATATCATTAGCGTGAATTTTCTAAATTTTTGGATGTGATGATTTTGCTATGAAATTCAATGATGCATCCAGACGCATGAAGGAATTGCGGTGTCATGAATTTTTTATTTTACCTTTTTTGAGATACAATATAGATTAAAAATGATTTGGTGATTCTATTTCATACAGATATTCTACCACGATATGCACTGTGAGATACTACCTTTTATTTTATAGCTATCTTCTACAATAGAATGTCTTTGTTTTTCAGGAGTATGAGATACTCAAAATAAGTTCAATTTATCATAATTAGTAAAAATAAGAGATGATATTTAATGATATACTATATTTTAAAATGATAATATAATATTAGCGGACATTTAGAGTATATACATGTAAAAATTCGAAAATCAGCAAAAAAGTATACATAGTGGAGTACTTAGTTAGTACTCCTATTTAATTTTTAAATGAACGTCCAATTTACATAGTTTCCTTGTTTTCATTTGTTATTTACATGATTTGATTTAGACTTGAGGTATGCATGCTTATTATGTATTACTATTTGGAATACAATATTAATAATTATAGTAATTAATTAACCGACCTGATTAATAAACTTTTTTTTTTGCTGCCCAGGTTTAGCAGAGAAAATAGCCCACCAAGAGAATGGGCCGCAGCCCATCTTACATAAATAGAATGAGTTAGGAGGGCCCTTTCTAGGGGATGAGTTATCTAGATAGGATTTTACTAAACAAATCTTACTTTAACAATAAATAATCTAATCTGTTCGACTTTCTCAGAAAAAATAGTATTATAATTATATCTGTGGCACGATTACAAGATATTGTATAAACAAGAAATTAAGACTTGCAAACCCTTAATTAAATGTGATGTCCATATAACGTGACTAGTGCATTTCAATGTGAAATTTTCTTTTTATATATCATGAGATGGAAAATAATGTATAACTTGTTCAAGGCATGTTCATTGTCAGCAACTTAAAAATAAATCACTGCTTTTTGATGATTTTTTATAGTCTAAATTGTTCAATATATCATGGATTCATAGTAACAAAGTGGTATAAATTCTCTATGTCAGCAATCGAAATCTTTAAACAAAATTCAACCAACCACACAAATTCCTCATTTATAGATCGATTTTGAATTAATTAGGTTTTCCATTTTCTCTAATTTTGATGTAGACATGCAAAACAAATCATGATGAATATTGGTCTAATTTTGTGAAACTTAACATAGCGGTATGGGGCTTAACGTGTTAGTACGTAGGGCAGTAATTAAAATTATAGGAAGTGGGAACCCATCATATCAAATGTTTGGAATAAAGTAAATTATACACATTCGATTTTTTTCAACAGTGATAATAATTAGTACTCCCTCCGTTTCATAGTAATAGAGACATTTCATTTTGGGCACTCATTTTAAAAAATAATTATAAATAGTTAAAGTGGAGAAAAAGTAAAGTAAGATGGAGAATATTGTAGATAAGACTTTTATTTATATTATTCCCTCTCTTACTTTACTCTCTTTCCATTAATTATTTAATATCATTTTTTCAAAATGAGTGCAGAAAATTAAATGTCTCTATTACTGTGGAACAGAGGAAGTACTAAGTAGTAGTAATTTTTTGTGCTACGAAGGGATATTTAACCTGAATTTTGTTATTGGACATGATCCATCCATGCCTTCCCTTTTATATTTTGCATAATATTATTGGCGGAATATTTGCGCAGTTTTGTTGGAAGATTATGCATTAAAAATTTGAGAAAGATTAATAGTAACTTAAAAAAAGAATCAAATAAAAAATATCTATGTCATAGGATTATTAAAGACCCGTTGAGTTCTCAATATTTTTCTTAACTAGAGGCCATATTTATTCTTATCTTTTATTCGATTATCGTTTTTATTAAAAATTTGGACCGTGATAATATATCCATCACACCCCACCCTTATAACCAATTTAATCCTAAATTGAGAGTAATTAATTATAGCATGGAAAAGAAAAATGTAAAGAAAAAAGGCCTTCAATTTGGAGCAGTGAAAGTGATGGGCTTACTAGCTAGAAACGAAAAAGGAAGGAAAGGGCTTATTAGAAATGAAAAGGAAAGAAAAATTAGGTAGTTATAAAAAGCATGCAATAATTTGGAGCCAAACCATTGTCAATTGATCATATTCTATTAGTATTTTATATAAATTCAAAATCCAAATTTAAAGCACCTCACCTCTGTTCTCTTTCTTCCCTCTCACTCTGAAGTCTGAAACATAGTTTATAGCATCAATGTTGTTCACCTCAATTTTCGCTCGGCACAATACACAACGGCAAACATTAGCATCTCTTCTCTTGAATTATAGGTATGAATCGATTCCAATTCCTATGTTAGAATCTAGCTGTTTCTATACCCCAATTGAAAAATATCATAAATTTCACCCAAAATTTCTTTCTTTATGGATTTGCTGGAATTTTTGGAAAAAAATTAAAAAAAAATGAGGAAGATTTGGTTGAGTGGTTTTTGCTTAATTTTATTAGGCTTGATCTGAGTTTTAATTTGTGCTTTTTTTATTTTTTATTTTTATGTTTTGGATTTAAAATATCTCATGCACATTAGTTTATTATTGGATAAAATCGATACCATTGTTGGTCAAATTTTGCACTTTTTTTTCAGTTTTTATTCATATCCTTGTGTTGTGTATAGACGTATAGTCCTGTTTGTGTGTGTAATATTGCTGTTCCAGATTCGATGAAATTGATCTTTGTTTATTTTTATTCATATCCTTGTGTAGGAATGGAATTGTTGAAATCCTGATAACATTTTATTAAAATTAAAATTAAAAAGTACTAATAAAATTACTACTAGCATGTAAAAGAAACTAGTGGTCAAAATTATGTTTTGATGGTGGGACAGTAATAGTGATGGGCTTCCTAGAAATGAAAAAGGAAAGAAATATTAGGTAGTCATAAAAAAGCATGCAACAATTTGGGATATACAGCTAAAATATTGTCATTATTAATTTTCAACAATCAGATTATAAATTCAAAATCTATGCTGACAAATCAAAATTCAAACATTTAAACCACCTAACTCATTTAAAACAATATGTATGAACAAGATTCACTTTCAAAACCACCACTAAACAAGAATCTCAAACTTCTCTGCTATATTTCTATTGCCGTTAAATTGTCGCTGCAACGGAAGTCCGGTGATAATCTAAAAAGTGGTTTTATGTTTTTTCTTACTGATAAAACTGGCTAACAATTCAAATTTAATGGATTTCTAATTTTTATTTGTTTAATTTTTTTGTCACCAAGGATGGGTAATCGGAGTCAAGTTACCGTTGCCCCATGGCTAAAAGTTTTGGTTTGTACGCTTATTTTTGGCCAATTTTTAATCAATGGTCAAGACATTGAACCAGTAGTCAATGTTACATATATCAAAGATGGTGTAGCAAAAGGGGCCGGTAATTATTCTACGTACTTTCCAACAGTTTATTACAAATATTCTATGGTTATAAATTGCTTATAAACCAATTATTTTGCGTAGTTTGCTTGGATGGGAGCCCCGGGGCCTACTATTTTGATCCGGGATTTGAAGATGGAATCGACAACTGGATTATATTTCTACCGGTTAGCACTCACTCAAATATATATGCGCTAACTCAATTTTTTTGAATTTTTTTCCTATATATATTAGTTTTGGAGTATTAAATTTGAGTAATTTGAGTTTGGAATTTTCACATTAGGGAGGAGCATGGTGTTATTCAGAGGATAGTTGCCTCATTAGAAGCAAATACAATAACACAGGGACCACGAAATATGCAGCTCCGACATCTTTGTTAACTTTCCTAAGTCAAGACAGAATTATAAATCCAGGTATATATGAATTAATTACACTTACATATAAATTATAATTCTTAGAGTTATATATATTTGAATTCAATGCATTAATGAAGTTCGATTATCATTAATCTGAAAAAATATATCCATAATAATTGTTTAATTTTTTGCTTCAGATTTTTATACCTGGAACAGGGTTTTAATCCGGTATTGCGACGGCGCATCTTTTATGGCAGATGTCGAAGCCGTCGATCCGGTATGTCTACGAAAATTGAATTATTGTTTTTCATTGCATAAAATAGTCAAAGAAAATTAATTAGATGTATTACATTTTTTTAATATAATTATATAGGTAACAAAACTATATCGGAGAGGCAGAAGAATCTTCACCTCGATACTGGAAGAGCTTATAACTACTAAAGGAATGAGCAATGCTGCAAATGTATGACACATTCTAATTTATTTATTATATTATTCATGTTAATTGTTATTTAATATTCACATTATAAGAGTGTTGGTGACAGGCTTTACTCATAGGGAACTCAGCTGGGGGGTTGGCAACGATCCTAAACTGTGATCGTTTCCATTCTTTCCTCCCTGATGCTTATCGAGTAAAATGCATTTCAGATGCTGGCTTTTTCATACGCGGGTAAGGTTTAATTATAGACTTAAAATAAATTTTGAAATAAATTTTTGTGATGAACTCTTAATTCTACGTAGTTTTGTTGTAATGGAAACTGTAGGAAAGATCTCCCTAGAGCCAATGACTACGCCATAAGCTACTTTACCGAAGTAGTAAAATATCATGTAAGCTTTTTTTTATGTGAAAGTTATATATGAGCCAATTTACATTTTCAAGAATTTCCTCTCACATATTAACAGACTGAATCAATTTCATTTCTTCCCAGGAATTAACTAAATATCTGCCTAAGTCTTGCACACGTAGACTGGCTCCAGAACTGGTTAGTGGATACTTATATATATTCTCATAATTATATCTGAAATATGACTTACTAATTGAGTTTTTATAATATTCTGATAGGATTTAGGTTCCCTATCGAGAGGTTTGTAGAGCACGCGAAGATTGAACGGAACAAAAGAGGATAAACCTAGTTGAAGTGCTAGGGTTTCGGAACCAAGAATGAGAATAGAAGTTAATTCATATTTCTCGATGAATGAAAATGCTATAGAATTCTATTATTTATAGAATTCTAAACTTAAAAAAGTATCTTGCTAATCAAGCAAGATAATTAAATAAAAAGATTACAATAATTAAGGATAACCAACTAAAATAAAAGATACTATAAATCAAATCAAATAAAAGATACTGGAGATGATCTTTGACGAGATTCACTAAATCGGGGTCCCTATCATATTCTCAGTGCTTTTTTCCAGAGAATGTAGTTAATGATATCGAGACGCCATTGTTTCTGTTAAATCCAGTTTTCGACACATATCAAGTAAGTTTTTTATTTGCAAAAATATGGAAACTTACATGAAAAAAGATAAGGTAAAATTAAGATTTTATATTGGTATTGCTCCATTTCTATATTACGGAATCTTATCTTCTTTTCTGATGGAATCTCATCTTTACTATAACTACTATTTGGGAAATGAAATTTAAAACTGTTTGAGTTAGTTCATAATAGGTTCCTGTCATATATAAATGAGTTGATTCCTTTTCAAAGTCGACTAAAAAAATAATTAATCCCATTAATTACTAATAATTATGAGTTAATTATGTAATTTTCCAGATTTCTACACTGGTAGTACCAAATCCTCCAATGGACAAAGGCTGGAATTGCACGAAAAGTTTTGCCTTTCTGGCGAATTGCACAGCCGACCAACTACACATCATAATGGGTAATCAAAAAACGTCATTACTAATTCATTAATCTTAAATTATGATTAATATATAGTTCATACTTATTTTTGATTAATTTTGTCCTACGTAGTAATTATTTGAATTTAATTTCAGATTTTCGGACTATGTTTCTGAAGACACTGGAGGGGCTAGATAATAATCCATAAAGAGAGGATAATTCATCACTTCGTGTTATATTCACACTATTAGTTATACTCTAACAAATTGGCAAGGACCACCCACTTTGCAAAATAAGGTTTGTTTAATGGTTTTATTTGTACTTTTGTTTCAGAAAATTTACCAATAAACTTGCTTTTTTTTTTATTTATATAATGAAACTAAACTAGTCTTTTTGTGATATTTCATTATTTTTGTTTTGGAATTTACAGACGGTTCAACAAGCAATTGGTGACTGGTATTTCGAAAGAAACAATGTCCAATTCGTCGATCAACGTTGGCATCCTATTGATTGCAATAACACAACATAAGGAATATAGAGCAGCTTGCAGAAGAATAATGAACTAATTATTGTGCATAAATGATGGTAGTATATTATTTTTCAGAATATTGTTATTAAATCTTGATGTATATAATAGTTTAGATCTATTAATTTTATCTAAATTTAGTTATTGCAAGTATATGAATTTCAACTAGTGAAATTTATGAAAAAGAGTGAAATACAAAAATGGTCCCTGGACTATGGGTTTATCTCGCCCATAGTCCCTGGACTTTAAAAATATCGCCAGTAGTCCCTGGACTAAGGGTTTATCTCGAAATTGGTCCTTTTGGCTTTTTTTGGTACGAAAATACCCTTTGATATTATTTTGGGGGGTTTGGGCAATTTGGTCTTTTTACACTTTTAACATTTTAAATCTGATATTATTTTAGTTATGTAGTACTAACTTTGATATTATTTCAAAATTATCATTCTTCTTCCATTTTGTTATCCTTCACTGAATTTGTTTTTTTTATTTATTTCAATATTAGATTTAATTTTATAAAATTAAATTTAATATTTAGATTTTTAAATATCAATAAATTTTTTTAATGAAAACTATTAATTCATGGACACTATAAATATTGATTAAAACTATTAATTTTTGTTATTTAATATAATATTCAATTGAATTGAAGAAGTACAGAAAAATAATATTAATCATGATGGAAAAATAAGAGTTATTCTATTTAGCCTCCGTTCGGTTGTTATAATTGCTTGTGATTAAATATTATGAAGTTGACTAAAAATTTGATCCTACTTAAAATTTTATATAGGAGTATTTTTGTTGAAATTTTCTAGTAAATTTTGATTGTTTTTAAATTAATAAACGAAAATTATATTAGTCTTACATTAGATGCATATTTATTTCAGAATAAATTGTGTTATATAATCTATTTATGATTAAAGCTACTATTAAATATTGATTAAAACTAAGGCGTTGTCATACCTTATTGATTACATAGTACTATACACTGTCAAATATTGATTATAATTATTAATTTTTGCTATTTAATAATTTTTATAATTAAAAAAATTTATTGATATTTAAAAATTAAAATTTAAAATTTTGTAAAATTAAATCTAATATTGAAATAAAGAAACAAAGTGAAGGATGACAAAAGGGAAAAAGGATGATAAATTTGAAATAATATCAAAGTTAGTACATAACTAAAATAATATCAGATTTAAAATGTTAAAAGTGTAAAAAGACCAAATTGCCCAAACCCCCCAAAATAATATCAAAGGGTATTTTCGTACCAAAAAAAGCCAAAAGGACCAATTTCGAGATAAACCCTTAGTCCAGTGACTACTGGCGATATTTTTAAAGTCCAGGGACTATGAGCGAGATAAACCCATAGTCCAGGGACCATTTTTGTAGTTCACTCTATGAAAAATATTACTTACTACTACATAAAGTTTATGTTGCCCTCGCCCTATTGAAAGAGTAAATTGTATTTTAAAAAGACCAATCGTTACTCATAACTAGAGATGGACTCTGTTACTCTCGCCCTGTTGAAAAAATGAATTATATTTTAAAAAGACCAATCGTTACTCATAACTAACTAGTGGCGGACTCATCAAATAATATTAGTAGGGACTCCATTGCAAAATAAGTAATAATTATATTAGTACTCCATAAAAGTTCTCTATCACAAAAATTGGAGTACATTTTTTGAAAGAGATAAGTATCATTACAAAAATATACTAAACTCAGATGAGACTCTAAATGACGGCCGTATGAAGTAGTTAGGTTTAATTTACATTCAATCTAAAATTGACCTTATAATAATATTTCAGTAGGCTTGTATTGATATTCGAGAATAAATCAAGGTTATAAATTAATTTCACATCTCATAATTTACGTTAAATCTTGTAAATGCATTAATATGTAAGTTTCTTAAATGCATTATTTTGTAAGTTTCTATGTTGTAATAAATGATGTAACTTTCATTAAACTACTATATGTAAGAACAAACAAAAGGAGATCTAGTTCAAAAACTAATTCAAATATGACTCCCAAATCGAAGACTATAACTTGGGTAATAACTTTTGTTGTATTAAGTGGAGCATTCTTCGTCACCGAAGGAATCGATGACAATGTACATTGTTTTGACATTGTTAGGAAAGAATGTTTGGATGTATTTTACAAGCAGATATGCCTAGATGATTCTGCTCCGGTGAACATGGGTGATTGTTGCGGCGATATTTACGAGATTAGTCCTGATTGTTACTCCTTTGCACTAGTTAAACAAGCTGTGAATCTACACCTTTGCGATGATAAACCATCCTTCAGAGTCAGGGGTTCAGTTATTTATGAGGCTTGCTTTGGCTATGCTTGAAACATATACAAAATCACATGTTGATTTAGAATTTATTAACTGCATTAATAAATTATCTTGCATATTATAAGATAATCCCAATCTTCATCTATAACTCATTTCAATCATATAAGATCGTATTACTTTTTTCTATCCTTATCAACCAGTCCATTAAAACATGTGCTAAAGTAAACCATGGGAATTCATGTTTCTTGTAGTAATAAAAGTTAAACTAACTTATATGTAGGCAAAAGCAAATTACGGTGTGCTTAATGCAACACATAGAATTTGTATAATACTATATCTTGTACAATTTCCACAAAATACACCCAACATGTTATATTCAACTTTGTATTTAAGCACAACAATATAGCATATAGTTGTGTTGAAGATTAAATTAGCTACAAATCTACAGTACATATTTACCATGATAAACCAGTTGCTGTGATTTATGATAGTTGATATGGATAGACATTCTTACTAAGAACACATTAGATTTTTTAAAAGTTTGCATTCCATGAATAATTAAAGTTTAAAGTGGCGTGTAATGGGCAGTTTCTTTTTTCTTTTCTTTTTTAAAATTGTATTCCCTATTAATCCTTCACAATTTTCAATTTCTTCAAATTAAATTAATAACTAATCACTACGTATACCATTTATTATCCCAAACTGATGAATTGTAAAGACATGAAAATTTTGATAAGTTAAATTTTGATATAATTGATCATATTATATCTTTGTTAATTGTTACTGTATAGTAAAGGGTAGTCTATATATAATGGACTAATGGTGTAAATCTAATGTTACGACGAGTGTGTCTTTTGTTTTTCTTAAGAGAATTAATTAATTATAATGGTTTTCCATATATTCTTATGCAAATGATATACGTCAATCACCCATAACTGTTACGGGGTTAATATATTTGCAGTGTGATGAGACACATTTGATGCTATGATGGTGTAAATTCAACATTACGATGTACAAAATTTAACATTAAATAAACTGTATTATTGAATTTCACTTTTCTCTCTCATTGCTATACCTATATACGATTGATCCAGTACCCATAGGCAAATGATGCATCGCCCTTTTGAGATTAATCATGAATCTGCACTTTTACGAGGATAAACACATTGTTGACATAGATAAAGTGATTTATAACGCTTGCTGAAATACAAAATTACATATTTTAGAATTAAATAAATACATAATTTTATGCAATAAATTAATTTGGACGGTACAAGATAATTTCAAACCACAATTCATTCTACTCATATTTCATTACTTGTAAAACGGATTAGAGTCTATTAAATATCTTTGTCAATCTATTAAATGGTGGATGAACAGTCATGTTTATAATTCATTCTACTCATATTTTATTACTTAACGAATTAGAGTCTATTAAATAATTTTCTCAATCCATTAAATGGTGGATGAGCAATCACGTTTCTTGTATCTATAAAAATTAAACTAGACTTATATATAGGCAAGCAAATCCCACCGATTCCATTCCATCACCATTCTTTCCTTTGTTTCTGTTACCATTTCTTCCTAGAGTGTATATTTCTTAAAATAATTCTATTTCCCTTTATTCCATTAAGATTACTAAACTAATTTTTGAGCAAATATTTCCAGTAATTGATTAGTACTACAATGTATCTGTATTATATCTGTATTGTTTTTTAAATAAATTATTCTGTAATTTCAATACTTCTTTGTGTGGAAAATTTAAAATTATACTCCATGATTTGTAACTTTTTTTTTTACAACAAAACATTTTATTTTAAAATATAACTTAAAATTTTAAAATGAATATCTAAAGTGATTATTTAGTTAGATTTAGCCATTTCGTCTTAATTATACACTTTGTAATTTTAATTTTCCCACATAAATTAAGTAGTTCCTATAATAATTTATTCTAGAAGTAAATAAAAACATAATAAAAAATTTGGATTTTAATCAATCTTGCTAAACATGGAGAGAGTATTAAAAATTGAATAGTATTAAAAGAATCTCCTAGAATAATTGTGCAGGGAAAGCTAATTTAAATTATCAAATTTATTTAAATCATAATTTATCATAACCTCTTTAGAGTACAGATGACAAAAAATATAGAATAAAGAAAAGTTAAAAGACTAGAAAAGAGAAGAAAGGTGATGGAATCATGAAATCGGTGGGATTTACTTAAAGGAAAATGGAATAAGTATATATGCGCTAACTCAATTTTTTTTGGAATTTTTTTCCTATATTTATATATGCCTAATTTTTTGTGATACATTAGTTTTTTATTAAATTTAATTCATTTGAGTTTGGAATTTTCACATTAGGGAGGAGCATGGTGTTATTCAGAGGATAATTGCCTCATTAGAAGCAAATACTACAATAACACAGGGACCACGAAGGATGCAGCTCCTAAATCTTTGTTCACTTTCCTAAGTCAAAACAGAATTATAAATCCAGGTATTAAATAATTACACTTATATACATATAAATAATAACTATTAGAGTTATATACTACTACTATATTTAAATTCAATGCATTCATGAAGTTCGATTATCATCAGAAAATTCTTACTCCTATATGCTCACACATTTAAGTAATGTTCATCTGAAAAACTTAATATGATAAATATTTTTTAATTTTTTGCTTCAGATTTTTATAACTGGAATAGGGTTTTAATCCGGTATTGCGACGACGCATCTTTTATGGCAGATGTCGAAGACATCGATCCGGTATGTCTACGAAAATTGAATTTTTGTTTTTCATTACATAAATTAATTAGATGTATATTTTTAATATAACTAGACCTTTTATACATAGGTAACAAAACTATATCGGAGAGGCAGGAGAATTTTCGCCTCGGTACTGGAAGAGCTCCTAACTACTAAAGGAATGAGCAGAGCTGCAAATGTATGACATATTCTAATTTATTATTATTATTATTATTATTATTATTATTTAATTTAATTGTTATTTAATCTTCACATTACAAGAGTATTGGTGACAAGCTTTACTCATAGGAGACTCAGCTGGTGGGTTAGCAACAATCCTAAACTGTGATCGTTTCCATTCTTTCCTCCCCGACGCTTATCGAGTAAAATACATTTCAGATTCCGGCTTTTTCATACACGGGTAAAATTTAAATAATAGACTTAATATAAAATTTGAATTAAATTGTTGTGATTAACTCTTAATTCTGCATTGTTTTGTTGTATTGGAACCTGTAGGAAAGATCTCCCTAGAGCCAATGACTACGCCATAAGCTAGTTTACCGAAGTAGTAAAATATCATGTAAGTTTTCTTTTTTTTATGTGACAGTTATCACATGAGCTAATTTACATTTTTAAGAATTTCTTTTTACATATATTAACATGACTGAATCAATTTCATTTCTTTCCAGGAATTAGCTAAATATCTGCCTAAGTCATGCACACGTGGACTGGCTCCAGAATTGGTTAGTAGATAGTACTATATTTTTATCAATCTATGTATGCAGTACTTATATATATTATCTCATTATAATTTTATTTGAAACATGACTAACAAATTGAGTTTTTATAATATTCTCAGTGCTTTTTTCCAGAGAATGTAGTAAATGATATCGTCATATGGAGACGTCATTGTTTCTGTTAAATCCTGTTTTCGACACATATTAAGTAAGTTTTTTTTTTTTGCAAAAATATAGAAACTTACATGAAATTAAAAGATAAGGTAAAAGATTTTATAATGGTATCGATCCATTTCTATATTACGAAATCTTATCTTCTTTTTTGATGGATCATATATTTGGCTGAGAGAGATGAAATTGAAAACTGTTAGAAAAGAAAAAGATGGTGATTGAGATCAATTACCCAAATTAGGTGATTGGAATCAATTAGAAGGTTGAGTGAATATTTTGTAATTAATACAAGAAAAAGATGGTGATTGAGATCAATTACACAAATTAGGTGATTGGAATCAATTAGAAGATTGAGTGAATATTTTGTAATTAATTTCCTACCATGTGTATTATTTCCTCATCCTATTTAAAGGGCTCACAATGCAATGAAATCATCATTCGATTACAACCAAACCTAGTTATATCTTTCTTCTCTTTATCACTATGTCTTCTATACCATTTAACATGGTATCAGAGGGGTTCGCCGATTGTGGGTCAAATTTAACTGACCCAACAGTATATCTGGGCTGAAACCGAACAAAATGACTGACCCAGCAATATATCTGGGCTTAAAATTTGGTCCAGTGGTCCAACCGATCGGAAAAAAATTGGGCCAATCGTCTAACCGATTAGAAAAAAAAAGTCCAACCCCTCCAAGGTTCACCTTGAAGGGTTTGAGGGAGGGTGTTGGCAATTGAAACTAAAAAGATAATATTAGAACTATCTCACGTCGGTGTACAAAGAGAATTGAAATCAGTATATAAGTCTCATGGGCCCTCCTCCTATCACCAATTGGTTTTAGGATGGAACCCATGGATTTCTATCAGGATTTCTATCCAATGTAAGTATTGTCAATGTTAAATGGTATAGAAGGCATAGTGATAAAGAGAAGAAAGATAGAACTAGGTTTGGTTGTAATCGAATGATAATTTCATTGTATTGTGAGCCCTTTAAATAGGGTGAGGAAATAATGTACATGGTAGGAAATTAATTACAAAATATTCACTCAATCTTCTAATTGATTCCAATCACCTAATTTGTGTAATTGATCTCAATCACGATCTTTTCCTTTTCTAACACTCCCCTCAAATTGAGTAGTGGGTCTCCAATACTCAATTTGCAAAGAGCATCTTCAAAACTTCTCGTATTGACTGCCTTTGTTAGTATGTCGGCAAGTTGATCTTCTGAGCGAACAAAAGGTAGTTCGACAATCCTTTCAATATTTTCTTTGATAAAGTGTCTATCCACCTCAACATGCTTAGTTCGATCGTGTTGGACTGGGTTTTCAGAGATACTTATGGCGGCTTTGTTATCACAGTATAGCTGACACTTCTTGCTAGGAGAGAGGCTAAGCTCCTTCATCAATCTTCTTAGCCACAATATCTCAGTCAGCCCGCTTTTAATCCCCCGAAATTCTGCTTCTGCACTCGAGAGAGCCACCACTTTCTGTTTTTTACTCCTCCAAGTCACCAAGTTACCTCCAATGAAGGTAAAGTAACCCGCTGTGGATCTCCTGTCATTAGGATTCCCTGCCCAATCGGCACCCGTGTACCCATGAATCTCGAGGTTCCCATTTTTTGAGAAGAGCACTCCATGCCCCGTTGTCCTCTTCAGATATCGACAAATTCTTAGTGTTGCCTCCATGTGATCCGTCTGTGGTTTATGCATGAACTGACTCACGACCCATACTGCATAGGGGTCGTGAGTATGTGAGAGGTAGATGAGTTTTCCAACTAATCGCTGATATCGACTTCGATCGGCTAACTCGGCTTCATCATTAACCTGCAAACCATGATTGACTGCCATAGGTGTATCTGCCGGCTTACACTCTAGGAGACCTGTTTCTGCTAGAATGTCTAGAATATATTTTCTCTGTCTCAGAAAGATCCCTTTTTGTGATCTTAACACCTCGATCCCAAGAAAGTACTTGAGGTCTCCTAAGTCCTTCATCTCAAATTCCTGAAATAGATTCTTCTTCAAGCTTTCAATCTCTTCTAGGTCGTCACCAGTGATATCATATCATCGACATAAATGATTAGACAAGTGATCTTGTCTCCTCGCTTCTTAAGGAACAAAGTATGATCAGAGTTGCTCTGTTTATATCCATAGCTAATCATTTCCCCTACAAACTTCCCAAACCACACCCTCGGGGACTGTTTTAGTCCATACAGTGTCTTCCATAGTCTGCATCCTTCACCTATCTTGAAATCTGCCGCGAACCCTGGTGGAGCCTCCATATATACCTCTTCTTCCTTCTTAAGTCACTTCTTTTTCACTTATTTTTAAAAAATAATAATAAATAATTAAAACGGAAAAAAAATAAAGTAAAAAAAAGAATATTATAGTTAAGACTCTTCTCTACATTATTCTCTCTCTTACTTTTCTTTCTCTCCACTTTAATTATTTATTAGTACCAAATCCTCCAATGGACAAAGGCTGGAATTGCACGAAAATTTTTGCCTTTTTGACGAATTGCACAGCCGACCAACTACAAATCATTATGGGTAATAAAAACACATCATTACTATTTCATTAATCTTCGATTATGATGATTAATAGTTTGTACTTTATTTTTTGATTAATCTTTTCCTGCGTAATTATTTGAATTTAATTTCAGATTTTCGGATTATGTTTCTCAAGACACTGGAGGGACTAGATGATAAGAGCATCCGCAACGCTGCCTCGTTGCGGACTTGATCTCGTCTCGACGAGACGAGACGGCATCGAGACAGCGTTGCGGCTCCCGTCTCGTCTCGACGCCCGACGCGTCCCGGCGAGGCAAGTCTTGAGGTCGCGAGACATGCGCCCGGCGCCACGTGGCGCGCGCGGGCTGGTGGCGTGACGCCCACTCGCCGACCCGCGAGTGGGCGTCGGATTTATGAAGTCATAATTCAATTTTTTTTAAAAAAATCAGATTTTTCAAAAAAAAAAAAAAATTAAAATAAAAAACGGTAATATTACCGTTGAACGGTAATATTTTTAATTTTTATTATTATTATTTTTTTTTTAATATTCTATATATACTCTTCTCCATTCTCCATTTTACACACAAACACACATTTATTCTCTCATCTCTCTTTCTTTCCTCTCCAATCACTTCTATAAAATCATTCCTTTATTTTTTTCTTCTCCCAAATTTAATCAATTATGGATCCATTCGAGCAAATGCGTCGAATAATGGAAGAATCGCTAGAAGCAGATCGACGTAGGGAGGAGGAAGCCGCCGCGCCTCCTAGGCAACGCCGGACATACATCCACCGTAACCGGGAGGAAGCCGCCGCAAGGTTGGAACGTGATTACTTCAGTCCGAACCCGGTGTGGGGAGATATCTACTTCCGTCGCCGTTTCCGTATGTCACGCCCGCTATTTTTGCATATCGCGAACACATTGGCGGCACGGGAAGAGTTCTTCAGAGAAGGGTTCGACGCTATTGGCCGTCCTAGCCACACGACGCTCCAGAAATGTACTGCGGCGATCCGTCAGCTTGCTACTGGACAAACGGCGGATGCGTTCGATGAATACCTGCACGTCGGAGAATCCACTGGGCGACTTTGTTTGTTGAACTTCTGCAAAGGCGTCCGGGCAGCCTTCACCGCCGAATTTCTGAAGAAGCCAACCACCGCAGATTGTCAGTTTCTGCTCCGTCTTCACGAACAAGTGCACGGATTCCCCGGGATGCTCGGGAGTGTCGATTGCATGCATTGGCAATGGAAGAATTGCCATGTGGCGTTGAAGGGGTCATACACGAGCGGCCACAAAGGCACCCACCCCACCGTTATACTCGAGGCCGTCGCCGACTACCGGCTATGGATTTGGCATGCGTATTTCGGGGTCCCCGGCTCGAACAACGACATCAACGTGCTCAACAACTCCGACCTCTTCGCTGAAGTTCTGAATGGTAAAGCGTCGGCCATCAACTTCGTCGCTAACAATCGCCAGTATAAAATGGGGTACTATCTTGCCGACGGCATCTATCCGAAGTGGCCAACCTTCGTGAAGACGTTCAACAGGCCTACGGACGAAAAGCAGTCTCTTTTTGCGCAGAAGCAAGAGTCTGCTCGCAAGGATGTGGAGAGAGCGTTCGGGGTTCTCCAAGCTCGATGGAACATTATCAAAGCCCCGGCTCGACAGTGGTTTATAGAGAATATGGTCGACATCATGTATACGTGCATAATCTTGCACAACATGATTGTCGCCGACGAAGGACTTGAGGCGGGAAATTGGTTCGACCCTGAAACCCCGGGAAGCTCAACCGCAAGTAGTCCGCCTCGAATGGGAGTGCATCCGTCTTTGCAAGAGCGGTTGTCTATTCGGGCAAGGACACGTGATTCTACCGCCCACGCCCAACTCCAGGAGGATCTAATGGAGCACATTTGGGCAAAATTTGGCAACCATTAGATGATCGTCACTAGAGAACTCCTTCTTCTGCTTCTTCGCCTCCATTTTTTTTATTTGAGTTTAAGTGTGCAATTTGTAATTTCTAGTTTTTTAATTATGTCTTTTTTATTTTTTTATGTATTTTAAATTGTAATTTTATTTTATTTATAATGAAGTGTGTTTTTTATTAATGGAATTTGTTGGAATTAAAAATAAAAAATGAAATTGAATGAATAGTTAAGAGATGGATAAGAGATGGATAGGGTTTATGGTTTTATTTGTATTTTTATTTCATACTATTTATCAATAAAGTTGCTTTTTTTATTTATATAATGAAACTAAACTAAGTCAATTTTTGTGATATTTCTTTATTATTGTTTTGGGATTTACAGACAATTCAACAAGCTATTGGTGACTGGTATTTCAAAAGAAACAATGTCCAGTTCATCGATCAACATTGGCATCCTATTGATTGCAATAGCATAGCATAGGAATATAGAGCAGTTTGCTGAAGAATAATGAACTAGCTATTGTGCATAAATTATGGTAGTATATAGTGAACTAATTACTATTGCTGAAGAATAATGAACTAACTATTTTTTTTTAAATATTGTTTTTAAATCTTGACGTATATAATATTTTAGATCCATTAATATCATCTAAATTTAGTTATTGCAAGTATATTTGAATTTCAACTAGTGAAATTTATGAAAGATGTTACTCCATTGTATGCATAAAGTTTATGTTACTCTTGCCCCGTCGGAGGAGTGAATATCAATGTCATATTGTAGAGATGTTATGTATCAACTGATAAACTCCTAATTTGGTTTGAGTGGCCATGAGAATTTCTTGAGAAGTCTATTACTTTTGGTGATAAAGTGGACGTTGTTTAATGATTTATTTCTCTTTTTATATCCTTTTTAATCCCCACCTCTAGTCATACTTTTCTAGGTATTGCTATCCTTAACAAAGTGCGATAGTGACAGAGTATTATTTTTGTTGATCGTTTATAATTTATGCAATTTTCATATTTGTCATCATATTCGTAATGATTTTTCATTGCAACTGTAACGAGTGTTCATTACATGTATAGATTTTTCATTGATAATATTTCAGCCATTCCGAAGTTACAGAAATTGAAAATAACTAAAATTCAGTACTATTTTTCTAGTGAAATTTATGAAAAATAACTACAATTTCAAAGTTGTTATATATTTAGGACATAAGTAGTTAGATTTAATTAACTATTCAGTTTCTATCTTATATTAATTCTTAGTATTTCAGTAGGCTTGTATTGATATCCGTGGATAAAGTTTAGGTTATTAATTAATTTCACAATCTAATAATTTATATTAAGTTTCGTAAATGCACTAATATGTATGTTTCGTAAATGCATTAATTCATAAGTTTCTATATTGTAATAAATGATCTAACTTTCAACATAATACTATATATATATATATGTTATAACAAAACAATTAACGCTTTAACAAAAGGAAAGTTCAAAAACTATAACAAATATGACTCTCAAATCGAAGATTATAACTTGGGTCATAACTTTTGTTGTATTAAGTGGAGCATTTTTTGTCACCGAAGGAATCGATTACAGTGTACATTGTTTTGACATTGTTAGGAAAGAATGTCTAGATATATTTTACAAGCAGATATGCCTAGATGATCCTGCTCCAGTAAATATGGGCAAATGTTGCAACGACATTTACAAGATTAACCCTGGTTGTTACTCCTTCGCTCTCGTTAAACAGGCTGCGGATTTACATCTTTGCGGTGATAAACCATCCTTGAGAGTCAAGGGTGAAGTTATTTATTCGGCTTGCTATGGCTATGCTTAAAACATAAAATCACATGTTGATTTGGAATTTAATAACTGCACTAATTTGCTAGTTTTATCATATTATAATGCAATAAATTGTCTTGCATATTATAAGTTAATCCCAATTTTTATCTATAACTCATTTCAATCATACTTCAGTATAACACTTACATCTATTTATAATGGACTAATGGTGTAAATCTAATACTATGATGATTGGAATCTATGATGATTTTCCATCTTACTCTCGTGCAAATGACATATGCCAATACCCATAATTGTTATGGGGATTGATGACACACATTTGATGCTATGATCGTGTAAGTTCAACTTTACGATGAAAGTAAATTTAATATTATACTCCCTCCATCCCCGATTAAGAGTCATACTTTGACCGGGCACGAGTTTTAAGAAATGTAAAGAAAAGTTAATTGAAAAGGTTAGTGGAATGTGAGATCTATTTTTTTATATTGATTTTATAATAAAATGTGAGTGAATTGAGTTAGTGGAATGTGAGACCTACTTACTATTTATGGTAAAAATGAAGTGTGACTCTTAATTGGGGAAGGACCGAAATAGAAAAGTGTGACTCTTAATCGGGGACGGAGGGAGTAATGAACTGTATTTTCGAATTTCACCTTTCTCTCATGGCTATATCAATTGATCCAGTACCCATGGGTGAATAATGCATTGCCCTTTTTGAGATTAATCCTGAATATGCACCTTTGTGATAATAAACACATCGTTGACGTAGATAAAGTGATTTATAACGTTTGTTGAAACACAAAATTACATATTTTAAAATTAAATAAACACATTAATTTTAATGCAATAAGTTATCTTGGACAATACAAGATAATTCCAAACTACAATTCATTATGCTCATATTTCATTACTTATAAAACGAATGAGAGTGTATAAAATATTTTTCTCAATCCATTAAATGGTGGATGAGCGATCATGTTTCTTGTATCTATAAAAATTAAACTGGACTTCTATATATATGGAGTACTATACAAAAGCAAATTAGAGTGTGAAATTTGTGGCCCGACATTCTAATTTCTAAAACACGTGACATCCATTCTCACTATCATTCATTATTCATCAATTGATACGAGAATGGAGCTGAGCTCATCATTGGAGGGTAAAGGGCCTCACTAGTGACTAGTCACTACATTAATGAGTTTCACCATCCCCTCTTCCTACCAAATCAAACTTTGGACTTTCAATTTAAGTGATGCCTAAACTGAATTGGACCGGACCAAAATTGGAACCTCTAGAGCTAGTTATAAAATCGTTACTCCAAACCAATTACTACCTCCGTTCTATAATAAGAATCACATTTTATCATTTTTATCCGTCTCATAATAAAACTCACATTTCACTCCTATTCTATTATAAAATCAATTTTAAAAAAGTGGATTTCATATTACATTAACTTTTACGACTCACTATTTTTAAAAGTATTTTTTAAAATTCACTCTCACTTTAAATGCGAATCATATTTTGGAAGGATGTAGTACATTCCAAATCTTCATAAACCGAAATCAGCAACTATTATCGATTTAAGCAGATCGATAAGTGCCACGGTAGGAATAATGATAGGGGTCAGCTTAGGCTAGCAATTCCACTGCTATTTTTGCTGAATTTTATTAAAATGAGACGCTATTTTACTCAATTTCAAATCAATTGTCTACTCTGTATCGCCATCTTCCACAAATTTATTATACTGACTAGACTAGAGGTGGGTCGATACGATATATCGTATCGAAAACGTTGTATCGTGTATCGTATCGAAAATATATATCGATATAAAAGAATTTCATATCGTTATCGTATCGAAAGTTTCGATATAAAAAAATTTAATATCGTTATTGTATCGATATTTCGATATATCGTACTGAATTCGATATATCGTTAAATATCGATATATATCGAAAATAAAATATCGATATATATCGAAAATATCGATATATCGAAAATTTTCGATATATCGTATTTTCGATATAAAACGATATATCGCGATATAAGAAAATTCATATCGTTATCGTATCGTATCGAAAATTACGATATATCGAAAATTCGATAATTTTTCGATATTTTTCAATACGATACGAGCGATATATCATTTTTTCGGTATTTTTCCCCAGCTCTAATACTGACAATGTCCCATGTTCATTTTTTTTTAGTTTATCTATATCCATTTTTTATATTTAGAAATAATTTTTTCTCTCTATTTTTCTTATTAAAATTTTCAGCTACATTTTTCTCTACTTATTGTACCTAACAATTCCTCCTAAAATCCCATGTCACTCAAGAATATGAGAATCTTCACTGGGATGGAGAGAATACAAAACATGGCACCTAGACAAGTCTGATTTAACGTTGACTTATACTTCCTTCGTCAGCCATTAGGAGTCTCATTTCTTGCCGCCACGAGTTTTAAGAAATATAAAGAAAAATGAGTGGAAAAGTTAGTGGAATATGAATCTCACTTATATATTTTAATTTTAAACAATGTAAGTGAGATGTGTTAGTGGAATGTGAGACCATATTATCAGTATAGTAAAAAATGAACCGGATCCCCTATTTGGGGACGGAGGGAGCATCGGTCATAGGAAATTAGCACCATTCATAAAATTTGTAATTTCTATATTACTTTTAAACTTTACAGAAAATACTCAGTTTATTAACTATTTTTTAATGAATTTATTATTGTAGAAATAGAAGAAAAGAAGAGAAAACGAAGGGATCGCGGAGGCACAGTCTGTCATAAAACAAAAAAGAAAAGAAAAAAAAGGAAGGTTACAGAGACGGCGATGGAGAGCACGACGCCCAACTGGACTGAGAAGGTGGAAGACCTCGTTCACGCCGGAGAAGTCGACCAAGCTATCGCTTTTCTTGAATCCACAGTCTCCAATCTTGAACACCAATTCAAAACTCATCAATTTGGCCGAGTGCCGTCGCCCTCTTCCGTACCCCATCAGTTGGCCACTGCTCTTCAAGACCTCTCCAAGCTTTATTCCGCTCAAGGCTTCTCTCTCAGAGCTGATCAAACACTCTCCCGCGCCCTCCAAATCAAACACGCCAAAGGGTATCTCCAATTTCTATGAATTTCAACAAATTCTTCTACTTTACTGTATTTGGGTGATTCGCTTTTTTTAGCCAATTTAGAACCTTGCTGAATTGGATTCAAGAATGCATATTTTTTGGGGTTAATTTCTTCGAAATTTGAGGTTTGAGTAAGAAAGTAGAAGATGGATTTTGTTTCTTGTATTAGGAGAAATGAGATAGTAACAGAGTCTGAATTGGGAATCGTATGTTGATAGAGGAGAACATCTGTTAGTTCAACTGATTTTTGGTTGTTTTCGATTGGTTTGGTTTTCAGGGGTTCACGGGATGAAGTTACTTCTGATGATAATGCAGGACATGGTTTGTCTCTTTGAACTGCTGTGGCTTTGTCTTCTCTATTTATATGTCATTGTATGGGGATGTTTTTTTTTTTCCTTTGTCTTCTTAGTTAGCATTGATTGGTATTTGAAGTGTTTTTTCATATCGTTGAATCGCCTAATTCAGAAGAACTGATTGTTCTTTACTTTTGTTGCAAAGGTTGTGGTGAGAGTTCTTCTTCACACTTGAAAAGTGGTGGCATCCCACTGGAGGATGATGCTGAAGACGGTAACAACTATTGATCATATTGCCTATCTAGCCTTAAAATTTCTTTTTTTGTCATTCATATAAGTTATACAGTATGTTATAAATTATTCTAGCAATTTGCTAATATCCTGGTTAATATGTTAGTGCATTGACATTTTTATGCTCTGAATTGTGTTGTGCAATGCGGTGGATATGGTAAAATATTCGTATTTTTCTCAATAGCAGGCTAGGGTCATGTTAGGAGAGTTATGTTTAATTAAATATGCTATACAGTTTAACATGCCACTTTTGTAGTATTTGACAGTTTTACATTGGCTTATGCTTGCTCAAATTGTTCAAATGTGTTGAAAAATGTAAATCTAGTTAAGATTCCTGTTTAGTTTGGTTTCATCTCATTAAGTTTTACCTGCAATAGTCAAGTAAGGTCAAACTCTCAAGCATGACAAGAATTGTAAATGAAACTTGAACGATAACTTTGTGGCTCAACCTGATTATTTATGTTGCATCCCTATACTATATTGCTTAGGCTCATCTGTGGGGTATATGGCACAACTATGTGTATTGAAGCTAGACTGTTTACATTTTTCAAGACTCAGGATGCTTGGATATGACTAAAATGGAACCAAAATTAGGGTGCAGATACATGGATACTCTATGCATACACATATGCAAGATTCTTGCTATATGCGTTCACAAAATGGTCACATAAAATAAGAGCTTGTACAGGCTAGGTTTTCTATAGTATTTTTCGTCACCAGTGGTGGATCCACTTTTAGGGCAAAAGATCTGGGAGGGTCGTTTACCATATTCCGCGACATGGCGCTTGAGGCTGACCTAGCATCAGTTCTTGGTAATGGTTCAACTGTAAGCAGAGTAATTTTGGGAAGCCAGTAGTAGACAAATGAACAAGGAAAAACTTTACACGTTTCTAGTTCAGAATTTGGGCTGAATGCTAGACAAGTTTCCTTTTCATAGAATCAACAGTATGGCTGAGCTTGATCTTGAATCGTAAAAGGAAAAGGAAAATACATGAATGGTTATCGTGATCCATGATAATTTCTGCTAGCTTCTTCATACGGTAAAAAGGGTAAAGCTAGAAAAATGCTTTAGCAGATTTCGTGCTATTCTATTAATTTTATCATGTAATCTACTCCCTCCGTCCCAGAATAAGAGTCACATTTTTCCATTTCGACCGTTCCACAATAATAGTCACATTTCACTTTTACCTTAAATGTAAGTAGGTCCCGCATTCCACTAACTCGCTTCACTCACATTTTATTATAAAACCAATATAAAAACGTGAGCATGTATATGAAAGTAGTCTTTCCTTACCAGTGAGTGGTATGAATATAAGTCGATTGGTCAGTACTGAATAAGATTCAGAGGCATTTTGTAGGTGTTGCCTTTTGCGATCTTGTTATTACTTTGTTCAACTTAACAAGGTTTCTTTTTGCACGATCTTCTACATTTCCTCAAGATTTATATCTCATTCTGGGATTAGGGCTAATGATATTTCAATTTTCAGATTGGGAAGCTATAGCAGATTGTTCCCCAGAGGAGTTACTTTCCCCACAATCTTTACCAGGGATATCAAAACTTTCTCTGGAAGACTCAAAAGCTCAATCCACCAAGAGGCGAGGAAGGGGAACATTTTCGTACAAGAAGCAGGGCCTTTACAGTGATAGCCAGTCTAATGAACCTTGTATTGATGACTCCGAAGATACGTCTTCATGCCAAGAGGAAGACCTGGAAAAAAGAAGCGGTACGTTTCTAGGCAGTTCATATTGGACCTGATAGCATATATTTTGACTATTCATTTTTTAGGCAAGACAGAAAACATGGCAGAACTCTTTTCCTACGCATGTTTTTGTATTTTTTTACAAATGTAGTTTAGTCTTCGTTCTTGTGAAATTCTTGCGAAGTGCTTCTTATCATATGAGCTAATCATTAATGTTGTATATTTGTTGAGTTCTGACAGTCTCTTGTGGTTTTGGTTTCAGAAATGTATGGTACACGCCATATTCTTGTTCTAGCTAACTTGAATCTAAGCACTAGGACGACTGACCTTGAGAGGTTACTGGGGAGCTTCAAAGATCGTTTTGTAATTCGCTGGGTGAATGATACAACTGCACTAGCTGTATTTAGAACACCATCTGATGGTATGATAATTGCTTGCTTATTCGGTTTTGTGATTTTTAACCAACTCAAGTCATGATAGATGCAGGATGCCATTCGGTAAATCAACTGAATGGGTATTATTTCAAGATTATATAGTGAAACTTACTATCCTATATACGGATGCGCCTATTTTGCTAGTTCTAAGACTCCTGGTGTTTGATTTCCGACTCTAAACCGCTTAAAAAGGTCTACATTATAGCCTCTGATGCTTTTGATTTCTTGATGCAGCTCTTGAGGCTCTCAACTCCACCAGATGCCCCTTTACAGTCCGTCTACTTGACGAGGACGAAGAACTTTTCAGCAAAATTCCACCAAAAGGTAACAGAGATCAGTGTTTTGTGTATCTTCAGAAACATGTTCATTTCTTTTTCTTTTTTTTGGCTGGCACATTTCTTTTAATTTTAATATATGGTGTAGTGAATGGCTTTGAAATATGAACTCCAACATTCGTTGGTGTTATCATCCAAAATATACTTGAAGAGGGTGTTCGGTTTGCAAGATTGTATCCCGAGATTAAATATGTAGTATGTTTGGTTCATGAGATTCAATAACACAACTCAATCCTAGTTGGATAATTATAGGATAATTAGTCATAGCTAACCCCCTATGACTAAAATAATCTCACAACTCTATCCTAGATTGTATCTTGGTATTATTTTATCTAGGAAACCGAACACCACCGAAGTGTTTGATTATTAGATCTGATATTCTATTCTCAGATTTGGAACCACCCCGGCAGCGGCCTCAGACATCAGCAAGAACTGCTCAAAGATTGATTGCACAGAGCATGGGAATAAAACTGCCCTCGTCGTTTGGATCCAACGAGCTACGGAAGCAAGAACAAGCCAGGAAAAATCGGATAGTCTCGAGGCAAAATATGCGGGATGATGCTTGGGGTGATGAAGATCCAAAATAACTTAGTGTCTCAGTTGTCTACTTTTTGAATGGATTGAAATGGATGAGTGCAGTAAAAGGGGTGTTTGATTAAGAATTTTGTGAAACATTCACTCGGTTTTTCATATACAGTACAGTCATTTTTACAGAGTTAGTGAAATGCTTCCTAATCTTTTTGGGTTTGATCATACTCTACTCATGTAAATTCAATTGAAAATGATTGTCAGATATGCAAATTCGAGAGATTTGTGCACAGGTATAGACGTATAGTGTTCGTAAAGTAGCAGATACTAATCAGATCCTCCCTCCGTCCCAGTTTAAGAGTCACATTTTGCTATTTAAGTAAGTCTCAATTTAAGAGTCACATTTAGAATCTACCATATTTGGACATAAAATTTAATCTCATTATTCATCAAATTTACACTCAAATGTCGTTACTTTCATAAAAATAAAACAAACAAAATCCTAAACATACAAAAATTCAAAAGGGTCTCATTTCCACTACCTCACTTCAATTATTACTCACTCCAACAATCACTACCTCACTTCAATTATTACATACTTCAACAATTTTTTAAAAACTCGTGTCATAACTAAATCTTACTCTTAAACTGGGACGGATGGAGTACAATATTATAATACTCCCTCCCTCCCCTAATAAAACACGAAAGATGATCAAATTATGTTTAGTACATATTTTTCAAAATCTAAAAAATTAGTAGTAGTAAATCACAAAAGATGATATATTTCTCAATTATCTTATTCTTTCTTTTTCTATCCAATTATATATTGATATGACAATCGGTTTAAAACACCTAGATAAATGTTGTTTCGAACATAATTAGATGTTGTTGTTTTTGCCAAACGTTGTTTTATCCACATGTTTTGAATCGACTGCCTCATCATAATTTGCCGGAAAAGAAAAGGATGTGATATTTGAGAAAAATTTTATCTTTAGGGATTTATTTATATGATTTTGAAAAGTATGGTACAAAATATAATTTGACCATCTTTCCTGTTTTAGTTGAAAATTTGCCCTTAATTGTTTACAGTATTATCATTGTGGTTATGCCTATTTACTATAATAATATTTCGTACATTAGATATAACCTACTTGTGGATGATGTACTTGTTCATCGAATTTCACTGAAGTGTGAGTTTACCCAATTTACACGTCATCTCATGGCGTGGATATTTCCAATAACAATAGTTTTCCAATTTCTAAGTGGCAACTGCAATTTGCTAGTTATTTCAAAAGCACTAAATTTGTTCAAATTTATACCTAGAATAGTAAGAGTGAGTTTCACGTGGTAAAGAGTGATAAATATAAATAAATATTCATGGATTGGCTAGTCAGGCATTATGAATTTATGACATGATTCGTCACCAATGATGAAAAAACATATCTCACTTGTGTATGACCAGTGACCACTACCATTTAAAACTAGTTGCCAACCGAATTTAACCTCCCACTTCATTTTGCCGCCAACAAACATGCCTTCCCCATCTCCACCACTCACCGCCCGCCACCTGTCCCTTCTCGAAACACTATTGCGTTGACTCTCTTTCCATAATCCAAACCATTGAATTTCTCTTGGTGAACTCTTCCTTCTTCTTTTTTATTTATTCTTATTAGTTTATACATTTCCAGTTCAATTCAAACGCCGCATTCCTTTACTATAACAAGTCACAACTATAAATACTTTCCCTGAATATAATTCAACCGAAAAAAGAAAACATTTTTCATAAAAATGGGTGAAGAAATTGAATTTCCCCAATACTTCCTCTGCCCAATCTCACTCCAAATCATGAGAGATCCCGTCACCACCGTCACCGGCATCACCTACGACCGCGACAGCATCGAGCAATGGCTCGCCACCGCCGCCGTCTGCCCCGTCACCAAGCAGCCGCTGCCGCCGACCTCCGATCTCACCCCCAATCACATGCTCCGACGCCTCATCCAAGCCTGGTGCACCGCTAACGCCGTCGATCGCATCCCCACCCCCAAATCCCCTCTCCAAAAATCAATCGTCCTCAAACTAATCCGCGAGCTCAATCGGAGATCAGACGCCGATCGCTCGACGCAGATGAACGCTCTCACCGTAATCGACAAGCTCGCGGCGGAGAACGACGGCGTTAATCGCCATATCATGGCGGAGGCCGGCGTGCCTAATGCGATGCTCTCGTTTATCTTGAAATCCTTCAAAATCGGCGAGATTTTGGGGGTTGAGGAGGCGCTGAGAGTTCTCAAGCTGACGTGGACGCCGGAAGCTGAGATCGGCTTCGTCGGAGAGAATTCCGATGTAATCGAATCGATCATGTGGATTTTGAAGATCGAAATTGAGGATTCAGCGAAATTGAATGCGCTAATAGCCTTGAAGAATCTGATAGAAATTGAAACCTCAACCCTAATTGAGAAGCTAAATCTCGAATTCTTCGAGAAAATGGTGAGGATGATGAAGGAGAAGAAATTCGCGCAATCGGCGATTCAGGTTCTGATAGAGACGTGCTCGTGGGGGCGGAATCGGGCGATGATCGTGGCGGCGGGGGCGGTGGCGGAGCTGATCGAGATGGAGCTGAGAAGCAATCAGGAGAATAAGAGGGCGACGGAGGTGGTGTTCGGGCTGCTGGCGCAGCTGTGCTCGTGCGCGGAGGGGCGGCAGGAGCTGCTGAAGCACGCGGCGGGGATGGCGGTGGTGGCGAAGAGGCTGCTGAGGAACTCGGCGGCGACGGACGACCGCGCGCTGTGCGTGATGGAGTCGGTGGCGCGGTTCGCGGCGACGAAGGAGGTGGTGGCGGAGATGCTGAGGGTGGGGGCGGTGGCGAAGCTGTGTATGGTGATGCAGGCGGATTGCGCCGATTACTTGAAGAGGAAAGCGAGGGAGATTTTGAGGCTGCATTCCGGTGATTGGAGCAATTCGCCTTGTATACAAGTTTATCTTCTAACTAGAAACCCTAGATAGCATGTGGATGTTTTTGTGCTAGATCGTCTGACGGGTCAAGATCCGGATTCGGGTTGTGTTTCGTATATCGACGATGTTATACATACCATTGGAGATGAGCTTGGGTCCGAATGTAGACGGGATCTTAACTCGTCAGATAATCTAGCTGTGTAATTTTGTATTTCATTTTTATATAAATTAATTTGACTACAAAAAATATGTATATATCTTTGAGCTTTTCTTTTTACATGAGATTATGTTGCAATTTTGTGTTATTGGATCGTTTTGCACTTGCGTTTTTGTTGTTCCATTCATATATTTTGATGAAGATGAAATTAAGTATGGGATCATATTAAGGTTATTTTGCCTTTTTGTTAATTGAAAAGTTATTACTGTTTGCATGATGACAAAAACTTAAACGAATCATTATTCGATAATGCTATATATGTGTACGAAAGTACTGTTAATATATTAAGGAATGAGAATGATTGCCATCAAAAAAGTGTTAATCAGTTAAGGTATATATGGGAATAATTGCATGCCATGATGCCATCCAAATTGGGAATGATCCTTAATGGCATTTACATGATAATTTCTCATAATAATACTATAATCTTAAAAGGTTAAAGGCTTAAATTATACTCCATACTACTACCATTGATAATATGAATCGAAGTCTGAATTGTGCAATTTGTACCATGTATAAATTGATTTATGTATGTTTTCTATCACAAAAAGATGGTGTGTTTATTTATTCTCGACAACGTATTGTACTTGTGTAATCAACAACTTCTTTTCGTTCATCATGTTGATATATCGTACCACGCATATATATGTTTTGTATATTGAATATTAGCTAATGCTTACTGTGTTTTCACTTATTTCCGTATGTAATGTGTTTTCTTAAGGATATTGGGTTTCAATTTATGCCAAATTAGATTTAAATAAAGAAACGCAAAACAATATCATGCTTATGACAATTTTAGGTCATTGTGGTTTATTTTTAGGTCATTCTTACAAAGAATGACCTAAAATTATCATGACATTAAACTCAAATCTTATAATATGACCTAAAATTGCTTAATTATAATATTCTGTGTTTTTGGTTAATTATTGACCATTAGATTATCCAATCTTAAGGTCAAGATTTGGGCTGTATTTTTAAATTTAAATGCATTCTATCATCTTCCTATTATGTACTTAGTACAATTTATGTAAATGTATCTTTATTCTTAATTTAATTACTACAAGACTAAGCAGTCAAATCTTTTTAATCTTTCTTCTTGAAATAATTAATAATTTAAGAGCGGGTAGCCGCAATAACAATCGGTCTAACATCTCATGGATATATAACAAGTACTCCTATTTTTATCACTTTTTTGACCGTTGAATTGACTTTCAAAGTTACATCATACGGAGTACTAGAAACTTGGTCACATTAATTGAATAAATGAAATAATTAGTGGTAGCTGCATTAATTTATTTAGAGCTGTTACACGTACTTAGAGTTGCTTATACATTTTCTCAATAAGTTTAACTAGAATATGTTATCTTTAACTTCCCCTAATAAAAAATCTGATAATGTTTATAGGAAGCTTTTATTAGTCTTAATATAGAAAAGCAAACAAAATTGAAGACGACTGGGTACAATATGCGTTTATAGAATTATAGTAAATCTGTTTTTTTATATATACTAGTATCACGTCTATGCACAGATTAATAGAATTTTAAAATAATTAATTTCTAATTTTAAATTAATTAAATAAAATTAGAATCAATATTAACAATGAATAATATGAGTAATAATTTTTGTTGGCAATTGAAACTAAAAAATAATATTAGAACTATCCAACATGAACTGAAATCAGTATATAAGTCTCATGGACCCTCCTCCTATCACTAATTGGTTTTAGGATGCAACCCATGGATTTCTATCAATTTTTAGTTATATGAAAATAAAAAAATCTATACAAATCAACATTGAAGCATAATAAATTTGAAACAAATCACATAATAATATAATGTTTAAACATCAAATCACGAAGTAGTAAGATAAAAATCTATCACAATAAAAAATTAAACACAATGAATAATTACTCATCATTTTTTAAACTTCTTTATACACTACATTAACTTTAAAATTAGTTAATTATAATTTCAACATAAATTTTTTAACATGGATCAACTATAAAGTAACATAGATGGACTAAAAATCTAACCATTACCATTGAAAAAGATTATACTATTAAAAATAAAAAGAAAAAAATGGTGGTATGACTCAACTTATTTTAACACAAGTGATACCCGCAAGTGTACGGGGCTAGTGTAGCAATTAGCAAGCAAGAGTATCGTATCCCACAGAGACTAATTTGTATCAACTTAACTACCACGAACAAATATTGACTACTATCTAGAGAATCGGGAAAGGTTTGGTTTTGTTCTAACACTACGGAAAGCATATAATGAACGAATAGATAAATAAAAGCAAGTAAACACGGAGTGAAAAGATATATGGAGAAAATTGTAGAACTCAAGGATCCGATGCACAACTCCAAGCTCTTATCCAATCAAATTGTCTTACCTTTTGGTGTCTCTAGAATTACTAAGTCGACCACAATTATAGATTAAACCCCCTCCCGAGGTGAGAAACCTGTAGATTAGGTGCTAGGATTGAAGTCCCTTTCTAATCCTAAAACCCCTAACTCCCAAAGCTCGATTAGGTCAAAGACCTCACTCAAAACCTCAACTCTCCCGAGTTTTATTGCATTAAGGTGTGAATTATTCTTATTTCCAAATTAATTATTTCATCTCCCGATTAATCTAATTAATCATACACAATCAAATGGTGATCAAGCAATTGAAAGGAATAAACCCAAGAATAATCAAATAACTACAAGAGTAAGGCAAGAACAAAATTAATTGGATAAAAACTATGAAAGTGGTGCATCTTCACCAAGAATTCTACAAAAAGGTGTTTAGCTACTCATGTTCTTCACAAAAACCATGTTTAAAACACAAGATTCAATGAAATACATGGAGAAAAGATTAAGATACTCCTGTGAGAATGAATCTATGGAATTGCAACTTCAATCTTCCGATTGGAAGTCTTCAATCTTCAATTCTCTCTCTCAAAGGTGTTCTTGGGGTGTGTGTGTGAGTGTTGGAGGCGGTAGATGTTGAATGGATGTGAACCCTAGGCGTTTTCCCTTTAATCTTCCATAAAAAATCGCGTTTTTGCCAAAAGAATATGCCAAAATAGCGGACCCGGCTGGGTGGAATTATAAAGAGCAAAATTCACCCGGCCGGGTGGTCATTTTTGACCCCTTTCTGGCCATTTCCCGCAGAACTACAGTACCTGGCCGGGTGAATTTACAGTGTAATAATTCACCCGGCCGGGTGTAAGTTTCTGGATAACGCAGTGTTCTTGTAACGGCCATAACTTCTTCTACCGAACTCCGATTGAGGCGTGCAAGATACCCACGCGAAGCTCTTTCGAAGACGAAGAGATTGATATGCATTATGGGCTGATTGGACTTCAAAATCTCCAGTAAATATTGTCTCAAAGTAAGGCTGCTGCACATCCACATATTTTGTACCTTTTTCTACACATTCTTAACAAAATAGTCAACATACCAACATAATAGAGAAGTAGATATAAACATGTCCAATAATAGACAAAATATGATCAAATTCATACATAACCACCCTCTAAAACCATGTAAAATCCAAGTATGTCATGGTAACATCAATCTAAAAAAGAAAACATAGTAATGGATAAAAATGGACGGAAAGAAACAAAAAATATAACTAAAAAGAAAAAAAAATACCAATAAGTCATATACTCCCTTAGCATTATATATTTATTAGAATTAATTTTTAAATTTTATATTAATTGTATTTACATCCCTTAGTATAAAATGATTATTCAAAACCTCCCAAAATTCTCCCTTTAAATATTGTATAAATTAGATCGAGGGGACTAAGATAAAATGATCTCTAAACTTTGCTAATCTTTGCATTTTGTACTTTTTAAACTTTTTGAATGAAAATGCCCTTCAAAGTCATGAAAGTCGACACATGCATCCTTTTTTAAAATTATTATCCTTTTATGTTTGTTGTAGAGGGACAATCTGACTAGAGTAAAGTGAATATTTATTCTATAAATTAAATACTCCTTTCTCTGTTCCACAGTAATAGAAGCATTTAATATAATTAGTTAAAGTGAAGAAAAAGTAAAATTAAAGAAAGAATATTGTAGATAAATCTCTTCTCTACATTATTCTCTTTTACTTTACTCTCTCTCTACTTTACATATTTAAGTATCATTTTTACAAAACGAATGCAGAAAATGAAGTGTCTCTATTACTATGGAACGGAGTGAGTATATTATTACCAAATTAGTATAAACGAATTGATATTTTATTTGATTCAAAATTATGATAAGTCACAATATGGTTGAATAATAGTGTCACTTTTTTCATATTGTTGTATATAAGGATATACTAAAATGTCTCGTGCTGCCATGTGACACGAAACATGCAATATTGTAAACACTAAAATGTAATATACCTTTGTAGAAGTTATAAATTGATTTCGGCAGATTGCATTTTTTATTGTTGATTTTTACATTTTAGATATAGACTGTTTAATTTGCATTTTATATATAGACGGATTGCATTTATATAATTTATTTTGTATTATAGACAATATGTTAAAATGCAAAACTTAAAAATTGAATGTAGATCAATATTATATATATTGAACTCGAGTTATTATAAGATTACAACAAACCTCCATGCATTCAAATTGTTGGAATATGATCATTGCAAATTCGAAAATACATTTACATTATACTACTAACTACCTTCTACCTCCGTTCCCTAAATATTGACACACCTTGATTCGGAACGGGTTTTAAAAAATGTAATGGAAAGTGAAGTGTGTCAAACTTTAAGGGACAAACCGAAATGGTAAACTGTGTCAAACTTTCAGGGACGGAGGTAGTATGATTCGTTAAAACAAATTCAAATTTAGATAGTTATGTAAAATTAATTAAGATGATATGTAACATTAAAGATTCGAAAAATCTGCAATATGATAACAAAAAATCAACTTCATTATATTATATGGAGTACAATAAACCTACAAAAAATCAACTTCATTATATTATATACAATAAACCTATAGTATTATAATAATGAATGAACATAATTGTAGATTATTCCATATACTATCAATAAAGTGAGAAACTAGTTTACTCTTTAATTTACTGCATTCTAGATATTCCACGTGACAAATTTACCCTATGATATGATATAATCGGTTAATCATGATTAGTCTAAAAGTTACAATTAAACTTAGTTTTGATATAATATACGTTTAGAAAAAGAGTAGAATACTTAATTGGAATAGGAAACGAAACTCACGCCACCACGTAAAACACATTTAAGTTTCATTTTCACTTTTTGTTTTATGTTATCAGTGAGATAAACAAGTGGATGCGTTTGGTCATATTTCCACCTTAGAATCAACTCTAAAATTTGACGAGAAATCATTCTTCTATTGTTTCAGAAATATTTAATTTACTAACTAATTCATAGAAATATTATATCTCAAACTATGCATTGTTTACTAAATATAATCGTAAGAATTGTCTAAATAAAAATATAAAAATTAAGTCTGCTGAATTTGGTTAAGGTATAAATTATTAAACTAATAAAGACATTATTAATTAATGGGATTCGAGAACAGTTTGACTCAATGTGATTGTCTTATTCCAACCATTATTAACATGGGCAACATCTAGTTGGAGACATTTAATCATGTTTATAAAACTTGGACTATTTGATCTTGACCTATTCCTGACATTAATTTCGTTGATGAAAAAGAATATCAAAATAAATCACAACTCACAAGATTGAATCGTGCAATCGTGAAGATAATTCTACACTATTAATGCTATTCCTCATATCAATAAGTTATTGGTATGAAGATAGATGCAATAATAATTGGACGATTTTGTCGAGCCATAAATTTGATTGAAATGACCAATTCAAAGTATTTTAATATATTCCTCCCAAAAGCATGGATTTGGTGGTCAGAGTTGTCTCACTAGCATAGCTTTCAATGATTTTCGAATTTTAATACTTTTTAAGTTTTGGGGCTAAACGGAGCAAGGTACGTCTCAATCCACTTTTTCCCATTTTTTTCTACAAAAGCATTCAAAACAAAAACAAAAGGCAATTGAATTATAAAATTATATCGTAGAGATACAAACAAACTTATATCTAAAATAATTTCATAAAAAGTAGTAGACGAAAACCAGGAAAATAGAAAAATAATAAAATAAAGGAGAAACACACATTCTGATCATTCCAAAATTATTACGTACTTTTTGCCCCATCATTCTTTTAAAACACTAACTCGTATCAATATATTTGCATTTTGTATGATAATCAGATATTCAGATTTAATAACTAGTATTATACTGTTGGATTAATTGCATATAAACACTATAAAGTTTAATTAATTTCTAATTAATTTGTTTCATATTTTTTGAAAGTTACTAATAAACGATACAGTTTTAAAAATTATTATTTATCTTATTTAACCAAATTTATTTTGTTTTATTTGTTATAATTTTTATTAGACTCAAAATATCGTTCAGCTGCACCGTCGTCACATTTATACTTTTACGTCAATATTCATTGACATCACCAATATTGTAGTACAAGTTTGTGCACTAATTTAGTACTCCCATCATATTATATATACTTCGTGACTTGAGGTAATTAGCCATATAGTGTTTCTATTTCATAATTGGAATATTTGACCGTTATTATTTGTTTATCATATATTCTTCACACTTAATTTTAATAATTATACTTTCATCATTTGCAATATCCATGTAAGTAGGATAGACACAAAAATGTAGCCATGCACCTAAATCTCAAGCGTTTCATTTCTGAAATTTACTCTATGATGTTTGTTGATTTTTTTTTTTCTCATTTTCTTTTGTGTTGGTGCAGGCATTTTTTTTATTTTTTATTTTTATTTGAGGCAAGCTTGTTGTTTGGTGTTAGAAGTTGCATTTCTCCTCACTGATTATTCCTGAATGAATTTCTCCAAATTAATGCTGTAGCCGATGCTCATTAGCAAAATCTTATATAGAATGTTAATTTGTATTTCTAAGTACATCCACACTTTAGAAAAGGTCTTCTATCTTGGTATAACAACTAAAATTAAGGGGATGCAAGCGAAAGTGTATTAGAAAAATAAAAGATTAAGGCGTAATGGACAAGTGTCTTCAACTAATTATAATTAAGAACACTTTTTTGCACCGCCAATTTTGCCATTTTCATTTTTTTTCCCAACACAAGTAACTGCGTCTTTAATTTTGTGTTATAAGATAAATTTTAAATTTTGTTGTGTGATGGCATACAATTTCTTAAATATTAAACATGATGATATCTTTATATGCCCATTCCCAAATAATAGTTCTCCAACCTATATACTAGTAATCGATATTTTAAAGCAAAGAAAATATCTAAATTCTCAAATAATAGTTCTCCATGACTCCACCCAACCTAGCTATATAAATCGATATTTAATTTTCAAGCAAAGAAAATATCTAAACGTCTTCTTCTGAAGGAATAAGGACCTAAAGTAGTGTATCCAATTTGAGTCTGTTTGACACACATATATTTTTAATCCGAGTATTTGTTGCTATTGAGAATAGAGTTGTTATCAATATCGAACCAATTTTAAAGACTGAACTAGAGACCAAATTAGGATCATTATATCTAGTTTTTTATGAGAAGCGTTGTTGTGTATATTTATTTCGGTCTTCATTACAAGCTCATTTTACTTCATTCTATTAGGTTTATTACTTCATGTATGTACTACCTTGAAACTACAGTGTATTTTTACTTACTTCTAGTAGGTTTTGAAACGATTCAACACATGTTCCATTCGAATTCATTGACCTGGATTTTTACTTTATTCACTTTCAAAAATACAATTTATTCCAGTAGGTTTATCACTTCATTCATAAACATTATAACTTCATTGGACAAGGTTTTTACTTCATTCCAGTAGGACTTAAATGTTTTTACATATACTTCATTTAAATAGTTTATTACATCATTCCATGTGCTTATTACACCATTCAATTAGGCTATCATTCCATTTTGTTGTCAGCACCGTGGCGGCGGTGATAGACATTGTAGAGAGAAAGAACTGTACGCGACGGCGAAACCACTTTTACGTACTGTTATGAAGTAATAATCCTATTAGAATGAAATAAAAACCTACTGGAATGAAGTAATATATTCTGGATTGAAGTTAAATCCTCCTAATATGTTAGTATGACTTATTTGCTTTAGGTTAAAGTAAAATATGCTCGTGATGAATGCGAAAATAATTTATATTATCGGTGCATCTCATCCGTAAAAAACTAGCTAGATCTAAAAACTCTAATTTGATATAGTTCTGCGGTTCGGCAATAAGGAGTGGATTTGCATATAATGAGACTCAATTGAGATATATTTGTTGCATTTATAAATCAATGGGTACAAAATAATGACTTCTTTCAAATATTGTGATAATTTTGATATTCGATCTTCCAACTTTGGGAGTTTATTTGAATCTAATTTTCAATAAAAATCTAAAATATGATAATAGTTCTATACGGGCAAGTTGCTACTTCCATAGCGTCGTTGAAATATTTATTACCCTATTAAAAGTCCAACCTAGTTGTTAGCACTTTATTTTTATGATGTAAAACTTGAATAGATTGATGGGCCCTTGCCCAACTATACGTGGTTTCATTATTGCATCCACTAT
The DNA here is from genome assembly GCF_029641045.1 of Salvia hispanica. Classification (NCBI taxonomy): domain Eukaryota; kingdom Viridiplantae; phylum Streptophyta; class Magnoliopsida; order Lamiales; family Lamiaceae; genus Salvia; species Salvia hispanica. The sequence goes on from NC_142694.1 coordinate 13,554,362, forward strand.
AGGGGCGGCGCCGCGGCGATCTAGCGGGGGTGGCGTCCGCCCCGGGGGCGGACGAATTGGCTGGGGCGAACGGAAGTTCGCCGGCTTTGCGGCGAGGACGGGGAGATGGAGAGAGAAGCGCGGCGGCCGCCGCGCCTACCTATTGCGCGGCTATACCGCCGCGGCGGTCTCCGCCTTTTGCCTTTTTTTTTTTTTTTTTAAATTCGAATTTAATATTAAATTTTTTGGCTTATTTAAATACCCCAATTTGTTTTCCACTCCACACCCATTTTCACTCCACCCCCAATTTCACAACCCTAGATTTTACCAAATGCACGGGAGAGACGAAGATTCACCCGGCACGGAAGAATCGGGATACGGATACTATCCTTCTTCCCAGCCATCTCAGCTGTGGGGATCGAGTCCCACCCCCCGGGGATCGAGTCCCAGTCCCCCTCCATTCCAGTCGTGGTCACCGACATCCCCGTCGTGGCAACAAAGCCAATATCGGGGTCAGTCGTCTCATCAGAGGAATTTGGGTCGTTCGGCGTTTGGAGATTATCGACCGACTATGGACTCGCACAACCATCCGCGACCGGATACCCCTTCTCACTCTTTCCAGCGCACCCAGACTCCTTTGTCTGATTTCGATAGGTTCACACTGGAGCAGATGATGGGGTTGATGAGTCCGGGCCTACCGGAGACCCCGCCGACGAGATCTACCGGCGACGGCGGTGGTGGGAGGGGCGGCGGCAACGGTGGCGGTGGGAGGGGCGGCGGCAACGGCGGTGGGGTGAGGGGCAGCGGCGACGGCGGTGGGGGGAGGGGCGGCGGCAACGGCGGTGGGGTGAGGGGCGGCGGCGACGGCGGTGGGGGGAGAGGCGGCGGCGACGGATACGGGGATGGCAGCGGCAGCGGCGGTAGCGAGTCGGCGGTAACAAGTTGGGGCAGGCACTACACCAAAGACGAGTCGATTGCTGTGGTGAGGGCATGGGATGCCGTCACATCTGACCCCTGTGTTGGCACCGATCAGACCGAGATGGGCTTTTGGAAGCGCGTCTTGTTGACCTACAATGAGTTCAAGCCGAGAGGCGCCAAACCGCGTGACGCGGAACAGCTTCGGAAAAAGTTTGGGAGGATTCTGACACCCACCAAGAAGTTCGCGGGCATCTACGGCAACAACCTTCTCACCGCTGAGAGTGGCCGCAACGAAGCCGACGTGAAGGCTCTGTCTGTGTCCCAATACAACGCGCTATATAAGCCTAAGTTCAACCACTGGGAGGAGTTTCTCGTTCTCGAGAACTGCCCGAAATTCAAGGCCATATGTGCAGAGGAGACCGAGGGTCACGCGGCGAAGCGCAACAGACGCAACAGAGCCGGGCACTACAGCAGCAGCAGCGGCGGACAATCAATCGACCTCAACGACGCCCAAGCGGAGGAGCCCTCTGATACACACACCAGGCGCTCACGCCCTCCGGGGCAGAAGGCCAGTATCCGCAGCACCCGGATGTCTGCAGGTTCCTCCCGCTACTCGTCGGCCGCGTCTGGATCGCGGGGCGAGCAGGCGCCTTCTGGAGCTCAGTCCGTGGACCATGGGGCCCATGTGGTCTTGAACAGGAACCTGAATGTGCAGTTGATGAAACAACTGCAAGATAACTGCCGTTTCTACGAGTCGTCCACCGATCCGATCACCAAGGCGATATACTATGAGCTGATGTGTAGGATCAGAGAGGAGCTGGGGCTGACTGGTCCAGGGGCGACACCGGGGGCGACGGGGGCAGGGACGGCGGCGCCGGAGGGAGTGGGCGACGAAGATGAGGCAGAGGTTTCCGACTCCGCCACCGAGTAGATGGTGGCGGTGTTTTTATTTGTTTTTGTATGTTTTTTTTTAAAATGTTCGTTGTGTAATTTTCCGGTATCCATGAATACAACGAATATTTGGTCTCATCGCACTTTTTAATTTTATTATTATCTCGTTCTCTTATTATTTATTGTCCGATAATTTTAATTGTAATTGAATTAAAATATACAACAAAAACAATAAAGTGAAATTTGTCCACTAAAAAGTGTCCGCTATTGCTGCGGACACCTTTTTTTTTGTGGCTGTGGACAAATAAAATGGGGCTATGGACAAAAAAAAAAAGTTGTCCGCCAAAAAGCATCCACCTATAGTGGATGCTCTTATATATCAATATTAATTTCCAACGCGTACGGTCCAGCTACATGTTGAGTAATCATCCACACTTCATTTTTTATGAGACCATTTAAGATCATAGAAAAAGGAGTAACATTTTGGAATGGTGTCAAAGTTGATCCAATTAGTTGATGCTAGATTTCTTTGTTTCTAAGTGTAAACGTGTGATGTATATTTTGGATCGATCATATGTGTGGGGGCGTGTTAAAATCCTCAATTATTGTTTCGAATTAAATTGGTGCTGATCATGTCTCTTCTATAAAACAAAATCATGTCTCTCTTGTAGATAATTGGATACACTCTTATTCTTAAGATGTCTTTTAGGGTAAGTGACTTATTTTCATACATGTGAGGGCATGTTGAAACTCGGATATCTTGATTTATATCGATTTTGTAGTGATCTTGTTTCCTTAACATATAATTGGAGTCTGGAGAAGTAATTTTGTTATTCTAAATGGCGAAAGGAGGGGGTCAAAATTAGTACCATCACAATATAACATGAATATATAATTAATCATATATATAGATGGCTCTCTGGCACCAAGCATGGCCCATATATATATTACCTAAATCAACAAAATCGGTTCTACTTGCATGGCATGCAGATCTTGCTACATCGGGTGTATATTTATGAATATGAACTCACATAGTCACATTAAATACATTGCTATTTTCACATACCGCCGACTGAAACAAAATTAAATAACATTTTATCAACTAGAGATTGACTAAAATATTCTGGACTGTAGTAGAAGTTTGCTAGTTATATGGTATGAATGTTTACGCATCGGCATGGCTATTTAAAGCTCCACCACTATTCATTATGCATTATATAGATCACATGCACTACATCCTCCGCAGAGAAAGCTGTCTTGACATTCACTTCTCCTTCATAAACATTACTACTATATTGACACTATAACAATCGTTTTTCTAGCATGTATAAATTCATAGTATAAGTCAATTCTACATAGGTCTCTAGGTATAAATGAACAGAAATTTAAAGATCGCATCACAGTGAACTCTCGAGTGCACACATTTAGTAACACAGAGAGTGAGGATCGTATAAAAATTCCCTTGATGCACTTACATTATTTCTTGGCTTCTCCATTGGTCAATTGTATTTAGGAATAAAAAGAAAACATCCCATGTATGTTTGGCATGAGATGACTAATTAAGATGGATAAAAAGAAAGCAAATGAGGTGGTATACATGAAGACTCCTTCCAAACCCTAGAATGCAACCTCAAAATCTCCCTAATCCTCTCTTTAGTCTTGTGACTAGCCACTACCTGCAACACCAAGCACAGCTTAGCAACCACCCCGACCTCCACCATCTCCTCTAAAACCCTAGAATTCGCCGAATACCGCGAAATCAACCCCAAAATCCTCACCCCCCTATCACTAACCACCCCCGAAACCCTAAGTATCTTCTTCGACACCACCGCCAATCCCGCCCCGTGGCTCAGCAGCTCCGCCCGCCCCTCCGCGCACCTGCACACCTGCTCCAGCGCCGCCATCCCCAGCTCGCACTCCCTCCTCTCCCCGCTCTCCAGCAGCATCTCCACCACCGCCGCCACCGCCCCCGCCTCCACCGCCTTCACCCGGTTCCTCCCCCACGGGCAAAGCTCCACCACCAGCCTCACCGCCGCCTTCTTAGAAACCCCCTCTTTGATCATCCTCACCGCTTCAACGAACACCTCCTTCCCCGCCCCGATCAGGTGGATCGGGTCGGCCACTGCGTAGGCCTTTCCGATTAGGGTCATCGCTCTTGCTCGGGCTCCGGTGTCGCCGGTTGTTAATTGTTGGATCAGTGTTTCGAGAATGCTGGTATTGTCGGTGAAGAAGGACTTTAAATCTGAATCGGAGGGCTCGATTTGGGTGGGTTTGGGGTGGGGCCAGGCGTGGATGAGGCGGCGGAGGGTGTGGTTGGGGGTGAGGGCGGCGGAGGAGGGGTTTAGGGGCTGTTTGGTGACGGGGCAGGTGGGGGTTTTGGAAGAGGATAGCCATTTTTCGATGGTGTGGCGGTCGTAGGTGATGCCCGTGGAGACGGTGACCGGATCGATCATCGGCTCCATTGAGATGGGGCAGAGGAAGTAGCATGGGGTTTCTATTTCCTCCATTGATAGAGTACTTCAATTTACTTAGTATGATAATAGTAGTAGTTGTATTTTTATAGGAGAGTATGCATGGGTTGAATTGAATTTTCTAGCAACCTTGAGAGTTGAGAGATTGAGTGGTGGAGATTGTGGTAGGAGTGGGATAATATATTATAGTAGTATATAATGCAAATTTAGGCATAGTTTGCAAGTTGAGAAATAATGGTGAAGCCATTTATCATGCTTGAATTCAAATGAGAGAGAGGGGAAATTGATGGTGGACTTTTTCCAAACTCAAACAAAAGCTAGAGAAATACTACTAAGAAATTAGACTTTTTATATTTATGGGGAAAAAAGCAACCACGTCGGTGTTGGATTGAGCCCACAATGAGTGCCATTTTGACTATCTAGCCTTTTCAAATCTATTGCTACTATTATTTAAGAAAATAGTTAAGACAATTTGGTGAAGACTAGCTGTATTATTCAAACTTCAAAGAGTGGGATGAATGATAAAATGAATCTCAACTGTATGATGTATTAAGAGTCGCCGCCGAAATAGCACGTGTTATTTTTTTATTACGAGCCTAATTGTCGAGTATTGTATTGTGTTTGAATTGAACAAAGAGACAAAGATTTGATTTTGAAAATTGAAGGAGGGGCCTTTCATGGCATTTTTTTTCATAGAAAGGATGCTTGATCCAGTCGAGAATATCTATTTTTGGAGAAATGTATTGTATAACAAGCCTTATGTAAGAAATTCTAAATCTTTGTGCAAATAATTTTCAGCATTTTTTTTGAAGTAAACAATTTGTTTTGCACATTAGTTCATTTCTGCCCTTAGTCAAGATTCAAATCCAAAATTTTAATGATACTTAAACTCAATATAAAGGTAGAAAAGCTCTATATAATAGTATCTCCATGCCATCTTAACAAATATATTACCGTATTTATTTAATATATAAGCAAATCTTATTGTATTTTTTCATATGAATTATTGATAAAATATTTATGGAGTCAATATCTAATTTGGATATACTATATATGCATAATCGAAAAAGTATAGTAGGAGTATAAATAAATGGAGTAAAATTAGTAATTAATTTGATGTTTATTGAAAAATAAATTTGGATTTATGTAGATGACTGGATATGGCGCAATTAATTAATCAAATAATAATAATTCCAAATAAATTAGGAGTGAGTAAAAATTAATTAGTGAAAATAAAAATTCAAAACCCGTCAACACAGTAAAACTCTCAGCGCTGATGAAACTGTCTACCACTTCCAAATTTGGATTTCAGATCTGTTAATTCAACACTCATTTCACCATGTTTTCGCCGTAATTTCTCCTTCATTCTAACACCTGCCCGATTCCGTGCTTCGCTACAAAGGTAAATCTCTTCCCCTTCTCAATTTCGTCGTGCTCGGAGGATTTGGCTTCGATTCGGTCAATCAGTACTCGTAGTTGGAAATGTAGCACCTTTTGTGGTTAGTTTTGATTGGGGAGCTGTTTTTTTCTGTGTTCTGAGGATCGTACTGAAAAAGATTGAAGGAAATTTGGGTACATTGTGGCTATTGTTTGGCTCTGTAACTGTTGATGGATTCACATTGGTTTTTCTGTTATTTTGGTTTTATTTTTGGGATTTTAAGCTGATTTACCGAAAATAAGTTCTACTACATTTGTATAAGTGTGCTCCTTCCAGACTGGTTTGGTGCGTTAAGAATTTCTGTGGAAATTTCTGCTTCTTTCTATGGTTAAGGGGAATACCACAATCATATTTATTATGAATATGAGGAGCTCACATTTAATGTAATTAGTCTGTGTAGTCTAAGCATAATAAGGCTGTTAAATTCCTTGCATTTTTTCGTTTATGGGCTGCAACAGTGGAGATGGGGAAGTGGTTTTCACGGAAGTGGCAAATTATGATCTTCCTATAACTTCCTTGTACCAGGACTGACAGAAATGGGTGCACCAAAGAAATGGATCAGAACACTGCTTGGTTTGAAGAAATCTGCTAAATCACAATCTTTCGAGGCTGATGAAAATGTAGGTTATGTCCTGTGATTATACTCCCCTATACACCACCGATATGGTTCCTTTCTTTGAATTGTCTGAATTCTGTTGTTTATTTTCTGGATTCTTGATATTTTAAGCTAGTTTACGTGGTCTTAGGGCAAAGCTGCACAAGGACAATCTCACTGCTCATTAGTGGAGAAACTTTTAGTTGCCCTATATGTTGAGTAATTAATGTTAACTTCATTTTGTTATATGGAGTAGTACTAGTTAATATGTTATCTGCATAGTCTACCTTTATACTTCAGAAACTTCTTGGATCCTGTTCTTGTTGGAAAAATAATTCATATTTTGACTTTCTTGATCAGATTAAAGAAGATGTGTCTAAAAGGAAATACTTTTTCATTCTGAATGTTTGCCTTTCTCTTTCCACCTCTCACATCCATTTTAAAAGCCACCTGCTTGCCAATTGAACCATGCATTGCTTCGTTCACGGATCCACCCAGCATGTACTCCTGAGTCCCACCATTGATCAGAAGCATCAAGTTCAATTAAAATCCCAAAACATATTCTTTTTGTATGCATGTATATATGCATAGATATGCACATATTTCTTTTTATATTTGATCCATATGTGTCAATTCAAAATTTTCATTCTTAAATTAAGGCTGTATCTTTATGCTTAGACCTCTTAAAATCTTTTGGCCTTTTAAAATAGTTACGTGTAGATTGGTCCCTAATGGTATAAAATTTGATCAACATTTCATACCTACAATCTTGAATTTTTCAAACATACAGAGATCTGGGAGTACTGGCAAAAGTCGCCACCAAAGAAAACACTCCATTGAGATTGATAGTCATGTACTTGAAAATAAGTTCAATCAAAATGGGGTCACATCAATTGATGAAACCAAAGCAACGAATTTCCAGTCGGTCTCAGAATCAGCTAGCTCCCCGTCTACTTCACTTCAGGTTCAAAATATGCCTCAAATTCAACAGAATATTGGAGAAGAATGGGCAGCAATACGCATCCAGACAGCCTTTAAAGGATTTCTGGTAATTGGGCAGCAATGCACGTCCAATCTTTCATAGCAAGATTACACACTGCATTTATTCCTTCGCAAACTGTTCCTTTTGTCTATCAGGCAAGACGAGCTTTGCGTGCTTTGAAAGGATTAGTGAGGCTTCAAGCTCTTGTCAGGGGTCATGCTGTAAGAAAGCAAGCTGCCATTACACTCCGATGCATGCAAGCTTTAGTCAGAGTTCAAGCTCGTGTCCGAGCTAGGCGTGTTCGCATCGCATTAGAGACTCAGACAGTGCAGCAGAAACTCCAGCAACAATTTGAACACGAGGCTAATGTTAAAGAAATTGAAGTAATCTAGCTCTAGATAAAAATAATTATTTTTGTTAGCTAACTCACTACTGCATTTTTTAGGACCCCCTTGCTTAAGATTTATCTCCATCTTTTGACTGCAAACTAGGAAGGGTGGTGTGATAGTGTTGGATCTGTTGAACAAATTCAAGCCAAGTTGTTGAAAAGGAAGGAAGCAGCTGCAAAACGTGAAAGAGCAATGGCCTATGCTTTAGCTAACCAGGTACGCATTCTATTATACTCAGTTTGTATGTCGCTTGACCATTTTATTACTGAAAAAAAAGCATCCATTACATAATGTGCAGATAATTGAATATTACTACTATAATATAAAAGATAATAATTGTAACATGTCGCACCAATTCTTTCTTGTTCTTTATTCTCTTAAAACTGTTGTTTATATTTCTTTATTTCTTTAAAACATGTCGGGGATTTATTTATATAAGTGAATGAATATAAGAAAGAAGGATATGGTTTACCTTGCCTTTCTTGGCCCTGTTGTCCAAAATCCAGAAGAAGATCCAGTTTTTCTCTTCCAAGCAGGGTCTGAGTTAAACTTAAAGATGTAGTAGTAATTTTATTTTCCTGTTTCAAAATAAATGGAATTTTTTTGTCAAACTATGTACTCCCTCCATCCCCCATTTTTAGTGCACTTTTGCCATTTTTGTCCGTCCCCCATTTATCGTCCACTTTCATTTTTTACCATAAATGTTAAGTAGGTCCCACATTCCAACTAATTCATTTCACTCACATTTTATTATAAAACCAATATATATAAGTAGGAACCACATTCCACTAACCTTTTCAACGCACTTTACTTTACATTTCTTAAAACCCATGCCCTACACAAAATGGGGGACGGAGGGAGTAATTAAACTTGGAAGATGATTTTATTGTTTGTTTGTCATAATTTTTTTTATTATTATAGTGCAGCTAGCATTTTTTTAACATGTATATGTAAAGCTAGTTTGTCACCTTGAAATATGCCTCAAGTAGATTACTGTAATGCAGTGGCAAGCCGGGTCAAGACAGAACGTTACACATTCTGGCTTTAAACCTGATAAAAGCAACTGGGGCTGGAATTGGTTAGAGAGATGGATGGCCGTGCGCCCATGGGAAAACCGGTTTCTAGATATTAATCTCAAAGATGGTGTCAATATTTCTGAGGATGGACCGGCCGATATGAAGAATGCAGCTGCAACTCAATTCAATTCCACAGGAAAGAAACTTGCTAATGGGAAGGATCATTCACGTTCAAGTAATAACACCATTTTTTCCAATGAAAAAAGAGCTGCTTCCAACTCCGAAGGCTGCAGTTCTTCACCCAACAAGTCACTCAATGTGCAAGAAACAGCAGTCTCACTTTCCTCCGCACCTAAAACAGTTGTTGAAGACTTGGTTGAGGAAGCCACATCATCACATAAGGTTGTTTCTAGATCACATAGTAATCCTAAAGAGAGGCTCACTCACACGGATAGACAAGGAAAGAAGCGGTTATCTCTCCCTGCTAGTGGTCAGTCTCCCTCCCCCTCTCTCCCCATTATATTTTGATCTGTTTCCTAATGTGCAATCTAATATCAACAGGACTGGGGCAAGCGGCCCAACCAGTAAAGTCACTCAATAAAACTAGTGTTAGAAGGTCCCCTAGTGCCACCAACCCCGTAAAGGACAAAGTCAAGCCGAACGGGCTTGATGCCAAGTCCTCTAAACTTAGGCGACAAAGTGATCATTAGGAATGGCACAAGTTCCTCAAGCAGCTACTGCTGCTGTAGATTCTATGTAAAGAGCACATTTCTTGTTATGAGTGAGAGATTTGTTGCAGAATAAGAATGTAGTGTCACTGTTTAGCGGAAAATGTGTATTTATTGGTTAATTAGCATTGTTTACGGCTGCATCGTTGTTTGTTTCTGTCAATAGATCGATTGCTGTTGCCTTTGCCTTTGCCTTGCCTTGAGATTCATATGTATATGTTGTAAGCTGTATATGTAAGCCACTGTTTTATCCCTCAAATTTGTCTTGGAATTTGGTTTGTGCTTTTTTTTACTGAGCGTAGAGAAGAGTAAATGTATTTAGATAATTTGTCTGCATAAACTAAACTGTATTAGAAACGAACAGAAGCCGTATTATATTTGTATATGATTTATTATCGGAAATATTAGCTTTCTACAAGTCAAGTGAAAGATAATGAAATCACGATTATCAACCTAATAAAATCTAGAAATGGGAAAAATAGAAAAAAATATCTATCTGCTAGTATTTGAATATTAATCTTCTGCACCCAATATGTGGCTTAAGAATTCATCACGAAACGTTACTGAACCCAAAATACACAGTTTTCTGTTTAAAAGAATTCATAGCAAGGTCGACCTGCAAGTGTCCTAAGTGAGATTTTAATCGAAGCCCGTATCCCAGACCAACACCGCTGCCTGGTTTACCATGCCTGAGAGATGGGTTTCCTGAAAAAGGAACAAAATGATGAGTGTTTACTGTTTAGTTTACACGGTATAGATGCAAGTTATGCAAAAGAATAGAATCGAAATGGGAAGGAAAATAACACAAGAATAGAAGGATGTTCATTAGATCGTTCATAAAGATGAAGAGCACAGGGAAGCTATATACTGAATAAACAGAGTTCCAAGGCTATCAATTAGTGGGCACAGATGATCTTTTTCTAATCAGACAAGGCCCCAAGAATTTGAGATGCACATATTCTTCAGAAAAATAACACTTAACATAAATGTATTATATCCATTTCCCAATCAAATGATTGACAGCAATGATAATACTAGATGAATCTCCAAATCTAATTAACCAATTTGCAGTGTTTTTTTCTTCATTTCCACCAAAATAGTCTTGCTCACTAAAACCCATAAATATGTTCCAAAATTTCAAAATGAATAATCATAGCAACATCCATATCTCATGATTTCTATATTTCAACAGAGACAAAATGAAAAACAGTAAAATCAGATGCCTCAGCTTAAAAGTTTTAATGTGAGTATAGCAATGTTGAAGAAAGTTAGCCAGTTGAAACTAACCAGGGACATGATGGCCAGAGCCCAAATCAGATCCACAGTCTAAGAAAACAGCACCTTCAAGCATTGAGCTCTGAGAGAGGGGAAGGGGGATTATTAAGCTCGTGAGAAAACAGAAAATAAATCTTTAGCTGCCTTATATGAATGCATTCAAACCTAAATTGACACCAGGCTGATCTTGTTCACAAACAATTACAACAAAGATCACATGAACTAAGAATAATTTTTTTTTTGTTAAGCAGCGTCTTCTCCAGTGTAGATAAGAAAAAATCAATGGTATACCAATGTCTCCTATTTAAGTTGGCAAAGTACATATCTCTTTTTCGTTTCTTCTGGTTATTTTGTTGTTGCTTTTTTGAGTGGGGCCTGTTTATCAGTTAAGCTATGAGCACCGTATCACCCAACTGTGAATAGAGCATCCCATCATACAAAGTATCAATACCAACAAACTTCAGATCTGAAATACGATTAAACAAGGCACAACTAAGCTAGACTCATCTGAACCAAAATCTCACCACTCCTGATCCATTATAAATCATCTTGCCAAACCTATTGTTGGTAGACTATTACCATAGGGGCTACACATGACAAGGAATTTTCACTGGTTCTTTCTTCAACTAGGCATCCAATAAAACCTCTTTAACTTTTGGAATTTGGAAACTTGAGTATTAGTATGTAGAAACTTCAATTATCAAGCTTAATGTTACTTCTTCACACACACAGAAAATTAATGCTTGACAACAAAAAATCTATGCTCTTTAATAGGCAGGACTTTCGAGAGCTTATATAGTGTTACGTCCGTGTCTCTTTGTCACAAAAGCAGCAACCTAACTTAAACTTGCAATCTTCAGCAGTAATTTGATTTCTTTTAGTTATCTGGATCCTTATCAAGATTTTAAGCGAAAAAGGATGATGTCACAGTAAAGGATAAGAACAAAACAGTGCAGTTTAACTTTCTTCTGATAAAATTACAAAATAACATACCAGTGGTAGTGTCAATTCACTGTTAGCAACTAGGCATGATCTGCCAGATCCAACAGCCCCATCACCATAGCCCCTTACACTACCTTGTCCTCCTATGGAAAAGGCTTGATAAGGAGCTATGTCTCCTACGATCGAGCCGCCTGTGAGGCTGTAACGGGGAAGTTACAAGTGAAAAGAAACATTAGTAGACATTAGTTATAAGAGACAGATCAATATAAATAGAAATACCATATGTGGTACATAAAGATGGTTTTCTGGAATAAGAGTTATTTAGAAAGTACAATTCATATCAAACTTCCTATTCAGAACTTTGGCAGAATCAAGTTCTTCCTTGTTAAAGAACAATATCATATTCCAAATTCTTAAGCAACAACGGACTTTTGTGTGTGTGAGAGAGAGAGAGTTGAGGTCTCTAGTATGGTTTTAACACCACCATGCTATTTTGGTGTCTTAGTGTTATTCATCAAATAAAGTTTCTTAATAAATGGGTGGAAGACAGTTTCTTCTTCCAGTTCTCCATTTTTAATAACTTCAACTTCTCAATTTGAATACCAACTCATATGCTACAAGTATTGATCACCTTGTCAAGAAAAATGCAGGCCCAAGCCGTATACCCCTTGAAGCAGCAAACTTGAATCGGTTAAAGATTAGCCACTTGGAAAGAATTGGAATCCCTTGTTCAATTTGCACGCTAAACTACATAGAATTTCATATAGAAAACATCAAGACACTGACTAAAAAAATTGTTGCATGATACTTATTGGTGAAAAATATGTATTTACTCGAGTAAAGCTGTGATCAGTTGCTTTGGCAAAGCGAGATTCCTGTTTGAGCACTACCATACTATCATGATAATCGCCACTGGGGAACAAGTATCAAGCAGGAAATTCATCAGTCATGGAAAGAAAAAGAGTGACAGAAATGATCAGTAGTTGCTTAACCTACCTGCAAGTCACTGGAAAACCATGAAGATCTCTGCTAATAGACCGGCCATCATCATTAACAGGACGAACATGCTGAATTGAGTTTCTCAGTTCATGTGAGAAAAGAAACAAATATTTGGACGCAGAAATGCAGTTCAATAGAACCTAGTAACTTTCAGTGATAGTCCGAGACACACCTCAAACTTGATACTGGTTTTACTGCTCCAATTGGAGCTTGCAGGCTCACTTAGGTCTACACCAGCGGATAAACGACTAAGATTGACACCTCCACTTGCTGAACGAGAAAGGTTTTCGACGGGGATGCCATGAATTCCTATCTCGGGGGAAATGGAGTGCTGGAGAGCAAAGTTATGGTTAAATTAGATCCATATTTGGTAAACAAAGTGAAGATTTTACAAGTACATAAAATTTCTGTCGTTGAATATTTATATCACTCTCTAGCTCATATTCTTGAAACAGATCCATGGAGAGCAACCCACTAAGACAGTAAGACATTCATTACAAGTACATCAATGCATATTCAATACCAAGTCCTATTTTAGCTTATAATTTTAAGTACTTACAAATAAAGTCCTCTCTAAGAACCAAACTTCATGTTTGTGATCATTAAATAGTGAAGAGAAGAGAATCCATTAATCAACTATGACTTCCATATCAAATACTCCTATAAATTATCTTTATTATATCTTTATTAAAAAGTAAGCTTATAGAAATAATTTAATAATACAAAAATGGCTTCAACGGCCAAGAATCCAAGAAAATAAGATAGCAACCTGAATAATGAAGGCATGCTGCGAAAGCCACTCCGGTCTCGGCTTCCGGTAAGTAACCAATATATTGGAATCACAGAGTCCTTTATCCCACAATACATCAAGCTTCTCACTCTTCCCAAATAGATTAGGATGCTTTATGCAAAGGCTGTCAAGAGGTGAAACAGTTCAATACCAGGAACCAGATTATTTCCATCATAACAAAAAAATCACCTCCCAATAACGAGTGAAAGTGGACTCCATCCACCCGCATTTCTGTTTCACACAAGCAAATGAAATGAAATAATCATAAAACAGAAAAATAAAGAAGAAAACTTACACAGAAGAAAATCAAATCAAACCTGAGAGAAGGAAGCATCAAAGCAGCACATAGTTTGTGTGTGAAATCAACATTGAACTCTACCTTGGCTACACAAAATGAGAATGAGATTAAAGAGGTGGTCCAGTGATCTGAAGAAATGAGGGAACACTCACCATTGCCGGCGTGAATGCTTTTCTGTGCTCCCATCCAATTACCATATCACGGCCTTGTTTGCCTCTCTCTCCGCCAATCAAACTAAAATCTTGATAGTATTTCAAAGGCAATAAACTGGGAAAATGGAGAAATCTTGGGCTCAGAAATTGGCCGTTAATAAAAGGCGTTGGAAGGGAAAGAGAAGAAGGCATAAAATCGTTTTTTGTGGGGAATTTATCTCTTGCTTTGAGAGGAGGGGATTGAAATCGCACGTGGACTGTGTTGGGCTTCTAACGTTCTTTTCACTTCGGATCTTTTTCTTCTGGGCTTTTCCATCATTGGGCTACAATATTATTATAGTTGAGACAATTGGTAAATTATACTCTCTCGCTCCCATAACAATATAGTCGATATGTATGCCACGAAAATTAAAATAAAATTAATAAAATAGGAGAAATGAGGAGAATAATATGATAAAGTAAAAGAGAGGAGGAAAATGGTAGTTAAAATAGTGATAGTAAGACACACATTATTAAATTGATATGACTTTCCAACAATGGAATGCACCTATTTTTGGAGAACGAACGAAAATAAAAGATGCATATATTTTGTTGGATGGAGAGAGTAAAAGAGATAAAAAAGAAAGAATAACTAAAGTGTTGTTAGAGCATCTCCAATGCAAATAGGCCAGCTACTCTCTCTCCCTACCACGTCAGCAGCACTAAAAATCCATCTGCCACATCAGATTTAGGCCAGCCATAGGCCAGCCGCAATAAAAATAATTCAAAAAATACTACATTTACGGAATTAAAATTACGATCAAATTACGGAATTAAATTTACGAGACATATACGAGAAAATTCATTAATTGCATTAAAAAAGGTACATAGATAAAAAAATTACATAATAAAGAAAAAAAACTATCGCCTTGCAGTCCTCCGTGCCCACAACTCTTCAATTATATCCTTTTGGAGTTGAATATGAGCATCCACTTGGCGCATGTCGGCAAATTCCTTGAGGCGGTCGGCTTCATCGAGAGGTACCTCATGTCGTACGCTAGGGTGGCCGTTCCGTGGCTTGGACCGGCTTCATCGTCATTGGCCCAACTAGTCAGTTGTACGCCTTCGTCTTCGACGATCATGTTGTGCAGGATAATGCAGGCGTACATTATTTGGGAAACGCATGTGACATCCCACAAACGCGTTGGACCCTTAATCGAGACTGGAGCACACCAAATGCGAGCTCCACGTCCTTGCGCGCCGACTCCTGTCATTCCGCAAATTAGGCCTTCCTTTCATCACTTGCGTGCCTGATCGTCTTCACAAAGACAGGCCACCTAGGGTATATCCCATCCGCCAAGTAGTAGCCCATATCGTGCCGGTTGCCGTTGGCCACAAACGAGACGGCTGGACCGACGCCCTGTCACTTCTCGTTGAAGAGGGGAGACAAGTTCAGGACGTTGAGGTCGTTGTTCGACCCGGCTACCCCAAAATACGCGTGCCAGATCCACAGCCGGTAATCAGCTACGGCCTCGAGGATCATCGTGGGATTCTTTGACTTGTAGCCGGTCGTGTAGGCCCCCTTCCAGGCAGTCGGACAGTTCTTCCACTCCCAATGCATACAGTCTATGTTGCCTAACACCCCGGGGAACCCATGCCTCTCCCCGTGCATCTGCATCAAATTCTGACAATCTTCGGGAGTAGGGCTTCGAAGGTACTGCTCACCGAAAACGTTCATCACGCCCTCACAGAAATACTTCAGACATTCCAGGGCTGTCGACTCACCGATGTGGAGGTACTCATCCCACATGTCTGCCGCGCATCCGTAGGCCAACTGCCTGATTGCCGCCGTGCACTTTTTGTTAGGTTTGGTATACTGAAAAGCATGTTTCGAGCAAGTTTCGCGCGAATAGAATCTTGCTTGTATACGTAAAACTCTACAATCCACTTTTAACCCGATTCAGTATTATTCGAGCAGTCTCGCACGAATAGAATCACTATTATTATTACATTGTGTTTGCTTGTGCATTTATAAGATGTTTTACATACATTTAAATGCATAAGAAGTAAACAAAGTCTAAGTCTTTTGCTTAGTAGACCGGTTGTGGGCGGCGTCCACTTTAAGGTAACACGGTCAGATCTATGCAATGTTTTGCAAAAGAAAAAGAAGAATTTCACAACCTAGATAGGCTTTGGCTACCTATCGTGAAAGGTTGCAATGTCAGTCCGCATATTTCTAAGCCTTACTGAAATAAGATGACATTGGTGTGGTATAGCACTGAACGGATCTAACAGCAAGACGTGTCTTTATGCTATCTACTGAAAGACTAGGTCTTGATAAAATACTACTCCCTCCGTCCACGAATAGGAGTCCAATTTCTATTTGGCACGGGTTTTAAGAAATGTTAAGAAAAGTGGGTGGAAGAAAGTTAGTGGAATAGAGGTCTCACTTGTATATATTAGTTTTAAATGATATGTGAGTGGAATGAGTTAGTGGAATGTGAGGTTTCTTTACCATTTATGGTATGTATGAACCGGGACTCCTATTCGTGGACGGACCAAAATGGAAAAACGGGACTCCTATTCGTGGACGGAGGGAGTATTTCTTAATCTACAAATGTTAGCATTGAGCATACGGTATTGATTATGCAGACTTATCAAATGGTGCGGGTTTTTCGCAACCCAATAATCCTGATATATTGGGTAGTGGTGATTAATATCTAGCGATGCTAGGATTGCTATTATGTTGAAACGTGCGCGTTTGATAATGTCCTCAAGAGGAGCTCGAACAAGGTTTTATTATTCGGAAAACTGGTCAGTTGGAGTTTTATTACTCTATGAATAATAAATAAATGTTTCTTGTTAAATCCACTCTTGGAATTAATAAGATATTAATTAATTAAGTCCATAGCAGACATTAATTAATTAATGGACATTTATATCTTAAGCGTGGGAAATAAATAATAAAAGTGGAAACCCGGATTACTTGTAATTTCGGATTTGGATGGGGAGAGTTCAATATTACTTCTGTAGTGGCTGCTCGTAATATTCCAATATAAGCTTGTATTAAATTGTGGGTTCAATTTAATTAGTAAAAAGCTAATTGGGCGAGCCCATATCCAAAACCTTCCATAGATCCCTGTTTGGGCCCAAAAGGAACTTAATATAAATAGGAGAATAAATGAGACAAAATAATCACAATTTTTATTCTCAAAATTTTCGAAAATTTTGAACTCTCCAGCTGTGGAGGATTTCGAATTCTTCACCTTTTCCCAAAAGGATTTATTTTGTCTTCTTTATTTAAGTCCTAGTATTTTGATAAGATCAGCCCACCCTGATATCGAGATACAGTTCGGGAACCAGAGAGAAGATCCGTGGTCTAGTATTGAAGATCATCACGTGGAGAAGGCGCAAGCAATCGTCGATTCTTTGGAGAATCAAATCGGTAACTCTAAACCGTAGAAATCATGTTTAGGATTTACTTTCCATGAGCATGAATTATTTGCGTTCTAGTATGCAATTATCTGTTTAACATGTGAATTGATTAATCGCATAATCGGTCAAATAGATCCCACGTCTGATTTATTTGTTTTGTACAAGTCTTCCGCTGTGCAAGGGGCTCCAAACCCCAGCACTTTTGAATAGAGGTGTGGCCGGGTCTGCCAACCGCATCGTGCCTGAAGCGGAAACACAGATATCGACGCTCTAATGCGCCAACGATACGCATAAACAACTCCATGCGCATTCTAAAACGCCGCCGGAACATGTTTGCGGGAAACCGCGGGTTCTCTGAAAAGTAGTCGTCGTACAGCCGCTGATGTGCAGCTACGTGATCCCGATCAATCACTGCTCGGCGGTGGATAACCCGTGGAGGGCGAGGTATCGCTTGCTGTTCCACCCTACGCATGTACCGCTCCATCTCGCGGTTCATGTAGGCATTCATAGCCTCGTTCATCCTCCGTTCGTACTCCTCAGCATCCCCACCACTGCTACCACCCGCGTTACTCATCGCTCGATGATGCTCTTGTACAGAAAGTTAGAGAGAGAGAAAACTCGTTAAAACAAGCGGTGCAAATGAAAATGAAACTAAAATCGCGTTTATATAGGTTTTAAAAAAATTTTAAAAAATTAAAAATCGTCGCTGACCGATTGGGCCGCCATAATGGCGGCCAGCGCATCGGCCAGCCACACGCAATCGGCTAGCCTTGGCCGGTTTTTTCGCCGAAATTCGGCTAGCCTGCTCCAATAGTTCGGCTAACTGACCGGCTAGCCACGTCAATCGGCTAGCCGGTCGCTAGCCTACCATTGGAGATGCTCTTAATGGAAAATGAGGTTAAATTATGAGAGACTTTGTTGTTTTATATTTTTAAGATTTTTCATTTTTAACTGTTTTTACGATTTTTAATCTCTAAAAGATATATTTTGAACTAGATAATTATACTATTGTTGTGATTTGTGATTTGTGATTTGTTTAAGTCAAATTGTGAATGAGAGAAATAAAGAAATTAATTTAATGTATTAATGTGTATAATTAGGTATACTACAAAGCCACAAATTTATCGCCCTCCGCCACCACAGTCACTGCTCGCCCCCGCCATCCTCTCCGGCCTTCAGCCCCGCCCCAACAAGTTTCAGAGAAAGGATCAAGATGCCCAAGGGAGAGAAAATCGTCCTCGGACGAGCTTTAGTGAAGCACCATAATCAGATGATAAGGGAGACCAAGGAGAAAGGCAAGTTATACCGAAGCCAGCACAAGAAGGTTCTCGAATCCGTGACTGAGGTCAGCGACATCGAAGCCGTCATCGAACAGGCCGACGAAGCTCACCGCCTTTACTCCTCTCTCAATCCTGGCCAATTCCCCATCAATTTGTGAGATTCCCTTTCTCTACTTTCCAACTAGGTTTTTGATTTAGTTTGTTTCAATTGTTAACTTTGTCGAGTTGTTCATTCTTCATTTTCCATGATAGGTAATCAAAATTACTGCTGTGGAAACAACTTAAAAGTGATTTAGTAGTTGCATTGTTGGTTGCGTTAATTTTCACGCCTTTCAGTTATTCTTATAGTCACTAATTCAGCTAAATTATTGTTGTTTGGTCATTTTCTCTGAGTTTTTTCTTTCTTCTTCTCTTATATGTTTGTGCTTTTTAATTATGTCTGTGTGTCTTCTTTCAGGGATTCTGCTTCCGGCACAATTGATATGACACCAGAAGAAAGAAAAGAGCAACAGAAGAGAGAGGAAGCTTTGCACGCCAGCAGTCTCCGTATTCCTCGAAGGTATGGTTTGTTTTGTCGTCTAAATTTTGTTTTGTTCTCCTTTGTTTGTGCAGGGTTTAATGCTAAAATGTCTCATCCAGGCCACCATGGAATGCTAAAATGTCTGTTGAAGAGCTTGACGATAATGAAAAACGAGCATTTCTAGAGTGGCGCCGCAGTCTTGCAAGGTCAGCATTTGGGAGATAATAACACAAATAGGATCTGTGCAGTGTATTCATGGTCCATGATGATATGGTGTTCAACTGTTCATATCTTATTGTGTTTGTGGTTTTTTATCATTCCTTTATATTCCTATGTATTATAATCTTATAATCATCTTTTCCTCCTGAATTCTGACACAATCTTATTTAGGTTATTTTATGTCTGATTTATGTGTTTGACTGTTTTCTAGTTGAGATAGTAGATTTTTTTTGGAAAAGTTAATCATACATATATGGCATGCCCCACTTATACATGTAGACGTTTCCTGGTGTGTTAAGCCTCTTGATAGCTTTCTCTGGTTGAATAGGGCCACTCTCGCAGTCTTGTAATGTGCATTACCTCTCAGGGTTTATGAAGTTAATATGTTGTTGATTTTTTTATTTGCTAGCGTTTATACTCTTTTCATGGCAGGCTCGAGGACAATGAAAATCTAGTTCTTACTCCATTTGAGAAAAATCTGGATATTTGGAGACAGCTTTGGAGAGTGCTTGAACGCAGTGATCTGGTGAGACAATAGATTCTAAAATGCTGCTCTTTTCTGAATTTTATGAACGGCTATACTGCCTTAATATGCCATTTAATTGTATCAAACTTACATACTTAGCTAAGTGCTTGAAGATGAGAGGAGTTGCACTATATTCTTAAGATTCTCACAATAAAAAAGTATAATGATTCTATCTTGATTGCTAGTTGCCACTTTCACGAATTTCTTTCTTCACAGTTATTTGGAATAAGAAGGAACAACAATGTTAACCGTGAATGTGCATGAACATATCAAACACATGCTGAATCAATAGGAAGAAAGTATTTAACTCAAATGAGAATGCATCGTATTTTTTAATAAGTATACGACTTAAGATTGTCTCAAGTAACTTTTTCTCATATCTGTGGGTTTTAAGATGATAAATGCCTAGAGTGATGTGTAATCTAGTGAAGATGGGCTTCGAAGCTAGGAAAAATTGAATTGTTTGCCTAGAATCAAAAGTAAAATGTTTCACTTTCTAATTAGTATACCATGCTAATAATTACTGCTGATTGCTGACCCCTTTTCAATTGTTTGTCCTTGAAGATAGTGATGGTTGTTGATGCAAGAGACCCGCTTTTCTACCGTTGCCCTGATTTAGAGGTATTATTGCAAGCTTGATAAAATTAAATGTTTGTTTCCTTTTGTAATATAATTATCAAGAACTTCTATTGGATGAGTCATCAACATTAAAAAAAGTGCGAATAGCACTGGCTTTAATTGCTGCTCAATAACAATCTCAACTAGACGTGTGCCTTCTCTACTTATTTTCAGAAAGCTCGGTGACGGTTTTTGCATTTTACTGTACATATTTTGCGTAAATGTTCTAACCTGGCATGGATGTTACTAAACTATAGGAATATGCACGAGAGATTGATGAACACAAAAACACTCTGCTCCTCGTGAACAAGGCAGATCTTCTGCCATTCTCTGTTAGGTTGGTAATATTACAGTGCTTGTGTTGATTCCCTGAATTTTCCACTCTTTAGTTCTTTGAAGATTTGTTGCATGAATTTTGTGCAGGGAACAATGGGCTAATTACTTCCATGAACATGGTATTCTCTTTCTTTTCTGGTCGGCTAAAGCTGCGACTGCTGCTTTAGAGGGGAAGGAGCTCAGTTTGTCCATTGGTACCCAGCAAGACTTAGCTAATTCTGGAACGAAAGTATATGGTAGAGATGAGCTACTTGCGCGGCTGCAAGCTGAAGCTGAGAATATTGTCTTAAAGAGAAGCCGATCTAAGTCCACTGACGTGGACTCATCAGACGTGCATTCTCATGATGAAAGTGTTTCTGAGCACGCACCACCTCGCAATGTAGTTGTCGGATTTGTTGGATATCCCAACGTAGGAAAGAGTTCCACAATCAATGCTTTGGTGGGAGAGAAGAGGACCGGTGTAACCTCAACTCCTGGAAAGACCAAACATTTCCAGACATTGATAATATCCGAGAAACTTACTCTCTGTGATTGCCCAGGACTGGTGTTTCCATCCTTCACTAGTTCAAGATACGAGATGATTGCATCTGGGGTCTTGCCTATCGATCGCTTGACAGAGCACCGTGCGGCTGTGCAGGTGATTGCAGATCGAGTGCCAAGATCCGTTATTGAGAGCGTCTACAAAATCAAATTGCCAAAACCCAAGTCATACGAGCTACAATCACGGCCCCCTTTGGCAGCAGAGCTTCTAAGAGCATACTGTGCCTCTCGTGGTTATGTAGCCTCAAGTGGACTACCAGATGAGACCAAAGCTTCACGCCTGATGCTCAAGGATTACATTGATGGGAAGCTTCCCCATTATGAAATGCCACCAGATATATCAAATGATGAAGATGATGGCGAGGATGCAACCGAACACAGCTCTCCACATGAATCAGACCTATCTGACGATGAAGACCCTCCAGTTGCTGCAGATGAAGCTGCAGCTGGTCTGGAGCACGAGCTGAGTGATCTGAATTCTTTCGACATCGACAATGGGTTGACTTCTGCCAAGACTGCTGTTAAGAAAAGGGAAACTAAACCTCATAAACAGCATAAGAAGCCCCAAAGAAAGAAGGATAGGACGTGGAGGGTAAAAGACAACGATGGAGACGGGATGGCGGTAGTCAGGGTAGTCCAAAAGCCAGCAAGTGGAAGAGGCCCTGTTATTGCTTGAAAGGGGGTCCCTCTTCTTGTAAGATACTTCCTCTTACCCCATTATTCTTTACTGAATTTTGACCTTGTTTTGTTTAGTGTGATACTTACTTTTACAAACTAGTAGTAGTACTTATTTGTGGGAAATGCTTCATTTGTTGTGGTATAAATATGCAATGCACTTACTGTGTAACGAAAAATGTGCAACTTGTAATTTAATTTATTAGATTACATTTCTAAAGAAAAACATACTATCTCATTTGCAAAAAATTTATAAAAAAATATGCATTGCCTTTGTGTTTGTGACACATTACTTGTAAAAGGAAAAACAAAAGATCTTGTCAAGATAAGTAGCTAGTTCATCTTCTTTGCTCCTTCAAACTCTTCTATATAAAAGGGTGATATTCGCAAAGCAAATCCCACATCCCATCTCCTAAATTTGAAAATGCATGCCACCAAATTAGTTGTGAATAGCAAAATTGTTGGCGCATTAACAATCTTTGTTCTACTTTGTTCAACAAAGAGTAGCGATGCAAGAGTCCACGTCCAAGTGATAAACGAGCTGGAGTTGGGGCAGCGGCTGAGCGTGCACTGCCGGTCAAAGGAGGACGACCTCAGCCACCGGATCTTGGAGGCGGGCGACGCCATGGAATGGAGTTTCAGTGTCAATTTTGTGAGAACGACTTTGTTCTACTGTGAGGTGCAGTGGGACAACGTGCATTGGTACCGTTTTGATGCGTATGATGCTAATAGAGATTACGCTAGATGCATCTCCTCGTGTCGATGGATGATATCGAAAGAGGGTTTGTTATATGGATACGATGAATTATCAGGGTTTTGGAAATTGTTCCCCCTGCAACCTAGCTAGTCGAAACTATAAATTTTGTAACGGGTAGTCTGGTAGATTAGATAACTCATCTATGTTAGAGTTATTTGACAAAAAAATGATCTAAAATGTGTGCTTTTATTGTGTTTTATTTATTTTTTTATTTCTCTAACATTTTCGATAGTAATATATACTTCTAGTTGTTGACTTTCACCCAAATTCCATATATCTTTTGTTATGTATTGCTCCTGTAAAAATAAAAAAATCATAATATAGAAGAATATCTTTGCAGCTCAAAAAAATACTACTCCTAGTATTCTTTAAGTGGAGGTTATTTTTAAATAGAGGTCTAAGATAAATTTTTTTTTTTTTTTTTTTTCAAATGCATGATAACCACATAAATGATAAAGCTGAAATATTTAACCCATCAATTGATGTAGATATTTTGGATTAATTAAGAATGTAGTTGTGTGGAAGAGCAGTTGACCATGCAAATTAAAGGTGTAGTTGATCCAACAAACATTTCTCTTATTTATTCATCCTCTTCCATTATTCACGACTCTCATATCTTAATTTTTTTTAATTTCTTTCTTATGTTTTACGTATACTTTAATTAATTAAAAATTAATACTAATTCATATGGAACTTAGTCAAAAATAGAATTTTTTTTGAATCATATCCTAGTTAAATTTATATGCTAATAAAAATTTTGATATACTCCTTCCGTTTCACTTTTTCAAAAATCAATCTCTACTTCCAAAAAGAATTATCGTTGTTGTGGATACTCTTAATGCTGGTGCCTGGACAAAGCCCAAAATATTATAGAATTGTTTTTTTTTTAATTATTTATTCTGATTCATTATTACGATCAATCATGGAGTAATATTTTTATCTAGATTTGAAACTAATTTGACAAAATTCAACAACTTGGGGAGACTAATTTGAAAGCATCAATTATGGTTACACCACAAACCTACGGTAATAAATAACGAATAAATGCTTCAACTAAAAGTGAAGAATAAATAAGTAAGATAGAGATCATAGAGTTTAAGAACTGCCTATTACCATGATCAATTTAGCATGGTCCACATAAATTAGCTGTGTGTTTGGATAAAAGCCTCCAATTAATAGTTGTTGGACCCTTTTCACTTGATTATACAAATTTTTCTATGTTGCCCTTGTCTTTTAATGTGTCTTCGTTAATTATTAAAGATGGCCTTTGAAAAATGGTAGATATACTTCATTCAAGGTGTCTTTATAATTGATATAGTTTTGTACGGAGGACCATTATTTATTTTGTTCAGTTAAATTTTTGCAATATTTTTTTATGTCATTTCATTTGGATTCGAATTTTGGCGGACACACTACATAAGAGAAAAATTAGATATATCTTCTGATTATTTACAAAATTATTCCCGTTGAATCATTAAAAAAAAAATACATTTATCATGAGGTGCTTTCTTGCCTTTGGCATGCCCCATGCGTACAAATTATAGCTGAATAAATATATTTACTTAAATTATTTTTCAACAAATGAAAGTAAACGAATAATGCTAGTTGTCAAAGAATTAAACATAGGGGCATATTTGCACCTTATCCATCAATTAATTTATTCGGGTCGCATGGATCTTACATAATGCACCTATCATTCTACTTTGAAATATCATTTCATAGATGTATATAAAGTTATCAAATACAAACTCTAAATATTGTAAAAACTTCAAATTATGATACGAACAGTTAGAAAATATACAGATAACAAAATAGTAGAAACATAAAATATCAATACAGTGTAAACGATTGATGTTGTGTTAAAAATTGTGTTGACATTATGATGACATAAAAATCTTGAAATTTTATACTGTGTTGACATTATGTTGACGTTGTATTAATACTATATTTAAAAGTTTAGAATTTGTAAAATATATGAGTTTGCATTTTATCACTATCCTATTTTGATATTACCATGCATGTTTAGACACACATATTTCATATACAAATAATTTGTTTAGGAAAATCACAATTACATTATTCAATAATAAATACATAAAACATGAAGAATATCCAACATATATATTGAACAAGTACACTTCATACAAGGATAAAAGTAATGATAAATATGTATTATTAGGATAGATAGAACGTAATTAGTGAAACAAAATAACAAAATAATTAGGAAAAATCTATCTCTGGTATGTATCTTTTAATTTCAACAAAATAATTAGAGAAAATCACCAGAGAGTAATAGTTTAGATATTTATACATTATTCACAATAATTGAAATCGAAATGTAATTTTGAAAGCGACAGGGAAATATAGAGGGTTGTACAGTGTGGAATGATGGTTGTACTAAAAAGGGATTTACCAAGTTTGGTATCCCGAAGATCTCGTTATTCCGCCGTGGCAGTGTTTACTGTTTAGTCTTCGTTTCATTGTCGGAGTCTTCACAGCCGTACACACTCTTCACCCAATCATTTCTACCATTTTCACTGTATATTTTGTTGAGAAACAGACACACGTTAGCGTTTGGATTGCCTCCCCTCCATCACGGCTTCAGTGATTAAATTTTGAAGGATCGGAGCTAGGGCTTCAAAATGAGGATTCAAAATGCGAATTGTTGAGGATTTGGAGCTCCGATCTTATTGTAAAACTTGGAAATTTTAGGGTTTTAAGGTAGAAATGGACGTGGATGCGGCGATGGCTACGGAGCCCGATCACGAGCCCGCCACGGCTAATGGTGGGGACCACCCGACCGAATCCGATTCCTCGTCGTCTCATCAGCAGCAGCAGCAAAGTAGTAACAGTGATGATGTTAATGATAGCATTAGTAGTGGTGGTGGCGGAGGCGCCGGGGTGCGCTGTGCCCCAACCTATACTGTGGTGACCGCTGTTATGGACAAGAAGGAGGATGGTCCTGGGCCGCGATGTGGCCATACGCTGACTGCGGTACCTGCCGTTGGGGAGGAGGGGAGTCCCGGATATATAGGCCCCAGGCTAATTCTTTTCGGAGGAGCCACGGCGCTTGAAGGGAATTCTGGCGCATCAGGAACTCCCTCGTCAGCCGGAAGTGCGGGGATTCGTATGTGTTGTTTAATTTCGTGATGTTTTCGATGATTTCCGATTGCACATTTTAAAGGTTTAACTGTATGTCTAATTTGTTGTTAAATATGCTGACAGATGATATCTATCATTTCTGATGATTGATGTTGAAAGGATTATCTAGTAGATTTGTAGTACAAGTGTGGATTCATTTGTTTATTGAGGGTTTTATGACAAGAACTAGGAGTGGAGATTTATGATTTTGTAGGTTTTGTGTATATTTCTGAGAACATGTAGGTTGTCCGTGTTGGTAAAACATTATCCATGTTTTTGATGTGACAATGAAAGACACAAAGTTCTGTCATTACCTGTAAATTGGTTCTGCTGTAATTCTTGAATTCAAATATGTCAATGATAATGAAGCACTTCTTTTGCTGTAGGGTTGGCTGGTGCCACTGCTGATATACACTGTTATGATGTTTTGACAAATAAATGGTCTCGGTAAGTCTAATTAAGGGTTTTAGGCATGTTTAGGGTAACCCTAAACCCTAAGTCTGATTAACTAATTATCATCATGTTCCCCACTCTTCATTTCTGATAGTTTTGGGCATGTTTTCTGTTATTTTGAACTTTTTTGTTAAAGGTTGTAGCTTAATTCTTTACAGAATCACTCCAATTGGAGAACCACCCACACCTAGGGCAGCTCACGTGGCAACTACTGTAGGTACCATGGTTGTTATCCAGGTGTGTGGAAATATGCCGTTTTTTAAAAGTAGCCTCACTTTTTATGCAGCAATCAGCATACATTCTCACTTTGATATTATTCTCCTTACAGGGTGGGATTGGTCCAGCAGGTTTATCCGCAGAAGATCTTCATGTTCTGGACCTTACGCAACAACGGCCTAGATGGCATAGGTTAGTATTTGCTACAACTGAAGTAATGCGCATATATCTGCATTTACAACTAATTCACACATTTCTTTTTTTAATATGCAAATTATTTTTATTCGTGCCAATTCCTTTTCAATTGTTAGTCACCCGAACTTTCCTTTGCTTAGGGTTGTGGTTCAAGGTCCTGGGCCGGGGCCTCGCTATGGCCATGTCATGGCTTTGGTTGGACAAAGATATCTTATGGCAATTGGTGGAAATGATGGTTAGCATTCTGGTTTCTTCCTTCAGTATATTGTTATTTCTGTCAGAAAATCATTGGTGCTTGTTTCTCAGGTAAACGGCCTTTGGCTGATGTATGGGCTCTGGACACTGCTGCAAAGCCTTATGAATGGCGGAAACTGGAACCAGAGGGTGAAGGTCCACCACCTTGCATGTGAGTTTGTAACTTCTGATCACCTTATTTCCCAATTTCTAGTGGAACTATGGTCTTCTAGTGGTTTGACTTTCCAGTTGGTTCAAATTGAAAACGTTTTACTTGTATCCTCTTGTGTGTCACATGTGGAACTCACTCCTGTCTAAACTGACTTATCAAAAATATCTTTTCTTGCATCTCCAATTGTCCAGGTATGCAACTGCAAGTGCTCGCTCTGATGGTCTTCTTCTGCTTTGTGGTGGGAGGGACGCGAATAGTGTGGTTAGTGTGGTGACCAAAGTGTTTGCTTCATTTTTTCCCACCATGCTCTATTCCGCATGGCTGCTTTAATCATAATATTATTTGTATTTTCCACTGAAATGATGTACCTGTATGATATCTGGTTGCTTTTCATAGTCTCATCACTACACTTTTCTACAAGATGTCTAAAATTTTTGGATTTGGTGTCTATGATGAAACAGAGTTGTTATTCCTTTTATCATGATTACATGCTGCCAACTTCATATTTCTCTGCTCAATGTAGGGCAAGGAACCTGTATTTCAATAAAAGTGATGGTAGCTGTCTTTCAAAATTAATTTCATATTCTATTGATGTTTTATCTTCTTGACTGAAATCACATTGAAAAACTGAAACGCAATGTGTCCACAGATGTCTACTATAGGTGTTTTAGCTTCCGTACTCTTGTAAGCTAGTTCCATCTTGTGAAATATGAATGTATGATTGTTCTGTAAATAATCTTTACATTAGAATCTGTAGATGTGTCTTCTACTGTGGCTGGTGGCTTATCATCTCTCTGCTATAGGGTAAAACTTTGTGGGGTCAATTTGTTGAGAGTAGATTTGTAGGCCAAACTTATTGTTATCCTTGATTAGTCCATACTGTAGAGGGTTCCTACTACATGTATAGTCTGTTATTGTTCTGCCTGACATATTTGTGTTAGAGCTGCCCACGACTATGTAATTTGGGGGAGGGCTAGAAGTTCTTGTTATCTCCTCAGTGATGCATCCTGAAACCAATCTAGCTAATAATAGAAAATACATTGCAGCCTCTTTCTAGTGCATATGGGCTTGCCAAACATAGAGATGGTCGTTGGGAATGGGCCATTGCTCCTGGGGTTTCTCCATCTCCAAGATATCAACATGCAGCTGTAAGTTCTCTATTGTGCCCTTATATGTTATATCACTTGATTTTGCTTTAAGTTGCATAAACCGAAGGTTATTGTCCTTCATCCTCTCAGTTGACAAACTTATAGCTGCATTCTTTTTACCAGGTTTTTGTTAATGCACGCCTTCATGTATCTGGTGGGGCTCTTGGCGGTGGTCGGATGGTAGAGGACTCATCAAGTGTGGCTGGTACTTACTTATAAAGTTTGCTATTAAGATGTCTCCCTGTCCACCTAAAATTGAGGGGTTGTTTGGTTTCATTCAGTTCCAAGTTTTAGTTCTAAGTACTTCCACTACAGGTTGTGAAGTTGTACTGGATATAGCAGTAGTATTAATCAATTGTGACAGTTGAAATGTTCTTGAGAGTTTATAGGTTAAAATTGAAAATACGTGGTTGATTGTATATTCATTTGTTGGTGTGCCCACTAAAAAATTTATGGTTAGTCTGACACGATGAATATTTAAATGGTTGTAAAACAATGAAACAGGATTATGTTATGTTTCAGGCTTGAAAAAAAGGTTTGTTATACACGAGTATTAACACAACTGAAAATTGAAAGAGGTGGTTCCAAAAGAAACATGAGTTGTTCTAAAAGGATTGATGAAGTTAAGATTTGAAGCAAAGTGTTCATACTTACGTTCCTGTGTAGTCTTGGATACTGCTGCTGGAGTCTGGTGTGATACAAAGTCTGTGGTTACTAGTCCGAGGACTGGAAGATACAGTGCTGATGCTGCTGGTGGGGATGCAGCAGTTGAATTGACGAGGCGGTGTAGGCATGCTGCTTCTGCTGTTGGTGATTTGATCTTCATCTATGGTGGTTTGCGTGGTGGTAAGACAAGATACCTTTAGCAAAGAAATGATATACCTATTTGATTGACATACTGACTTTTAAAATTTTATTCAAACTGTGGTATTATACTATAAATAAATTTTATTAACATTTTGTCACCGTAAGGCATCAAAATATGTTAATCTAATTATTGAGGAAGCTAACATATTTCGAGTTGGAATTGAATTTTAAACTGAAAGTCTGAAATGGCTTCTATATCTTCTCATTGGTAGTTGATATGCTTACTATCATTATTATGTTGCTATGCCGTCAAGTTGTATGATGCTTGTGTCGGACACAAATTTACAAGATCATTGTTGATTTCATGTACTTGGATCTTTGTCACTGTTGGTTATAAAATTAAATGTTAAGCTGCTTCTTTATTGCAGTCTTGGGAATTTTATTTGCCTCCTTTGCTCTCACAGTTTAGAGGGCCCTAGATCATGAACGTGTTCTGGAATAAATTCTTGTATAATCTTTCAGTTTGCATGTCAATAATATATCAAAAGTCGTGAAGCTATATGTGGATACCTAGTTGTTTAAAACAAATATGTCCTGGATTAGGCCTTTGAACCTTTTTTGTGACATTGGACTGGAACAGTTTGCATTGAACCAGAATGCTGTACAATCTTGTTTAGGTGTTTTTGTGCATACTGATCCACATTCCTTTTTGTGTTTCTTTATAGTTTTGGACGTTTGGTACACTTAGTTGATACATGATGTAGCTCATTAGACAAAATTGGCAAGATTTTTCTGTTTGTTTGGGATTAATGGCAGTCCATACTAATAGTTGTAATAATTGTTACCACAGGGGTGTTGCTAGATGACTTGCTTGTTGCTGAAGATCTTGCTGCTGCAGAGACAACTAGTGCAGCTTCTCATGCTGCTGCAGCAGCAGCTGCATCCAATATGCAGCAGGGGAGGTTACAAGGTAGATATGGGTTTACTGAGGACAGAAATGGGGAACCCGTGCCTGATGCTGCTGCTGATGGTGCAGTTGTGGTTGGGAATCCTGTTGCCCCCCCTGTAAATGGTGATATCTATACAGATATAAGCACAGAAAATGCAATGCTCCAAGGTTCCCGGTAAGTATATGGACTGCTTTTTGTCATCCTTCAAGTTCTGTTACTAACTATGATATTACTGGACAGAAGATCTAGCAAAGGTGTTGAGTACTTAGTTGAGGCAGCAGCAGCAGAAGCTGAGGCCATCACTGCTGCACTAGCAGCTGCCAAAGCTCGACAAGTTAATGGAGAAGTTGAGTTGCCAGATAGAGATCGTGGAGCTGAAGCTACCCCCAGTGGGAAGCAAATATCCTCTCTTATCAAGCCTGATTCCATGTCAAATAATTCAGTTCCACCTGGAGTTAGGCTTCATCACCGAGCAGTAAGTAATGTTATAACAAAATGTGTCTTTAGACGTCGTTGAGTTATTTTACGGCCTAAGGTGGTTTTCTCTGTTTTTAAGTACCTGCTATTGATAATTCTCAGGTGGTTGTAGCTGCGGAGACTGGCGGTGCTTTGGGTGGTATGGTCAGACAGCTTTCAATTGATCAGTTTGAAAATGAAGGCAGGCGTGTCAGTTATGGAACTCCAGAAAGTGCAACAGCAGCGAGAAAACTTTTGGATCGGCAAATGTCAATTAACAGTGTACCAAAGAAGGTACATTTTCCATAACACAGTAAAAACATGCTCTGTTGTATGCTATTTGGCTGATATAAGGAATTGAGTTTTGATGTTAACACAGTGCTTATAGTGCAACCAAGTGTAACAAAAAAAAAACCAAGTGTAATAGCATTAATGACAACATATTTCTTGAATTGTCAAGGTTAACAATAAATCTAGATATTTCATTTTTGGATTCGTAATAGTTTCCCCTAAGATTTGCTCACTAAGTTATTTAGTTATATGGCCTGGCATTTTACTTGTTTAATTAACGTGAGATCATGGTAGTTTTATCATATATTCTATTTTGATAGAAAAAGTTTTTTAAAGTTTAAGTCTATTGGACCAGGTGATTGCTCATCTTTTGAAACCTCGTGGCTGGAAACCTCCAGTTCGTAGACAATTTTTCTTAGATTGCAATGAGATTGCGGATCTTTGTGATAGCGCTGAAAGGATATTTGCAAGTGAACCTAGTGTACTGCAGCTGAAGGCCCCTATTAAAATATTCGGTGATTTACATGGCCAATTTGGGGATCTGATGCGACTTTTCGATGAGTACGGATCACCTTCGACTGCTGGAGACATAGCGTATGATCTTATACTCTATAATTTTATTATTCTGCTTGAGTATCCTGACTGATTTCTGGTCTTGCAACATGTACTTGCATATCCTGTAAATATGCCTCTTCGATTTGGTACCATTATCATCAGTGTTAAACACTCTTCACAAATGCACAACATCTGCTGCATGAACACATTCCCTTTGGGTTAATATAAAGATTCCATTTATATTCAAGAGGGGACCTGCACTCTTTCTCTCTCTCTCTCACACACACACACGCACACAGAGAACGCATATATGTGTGTATATATAATGCAGCGACATTGGTTTTTTGCACTAAATGCATAAATTCATGGCATATGCACACTAAACACATCACTTGCAAATCTTCCATCTGTTTAACTTTTGTACCATCTGATACTAAGTTGCTGACTATGTAATGTCTATTATCAGATATATCGACTATCTGTTTTTGGGAGATTATGTTGATCGTGGCCAACATAGTTTGGAAACTATAACTCTTCTCTTGGCAATGAAGGTACTGGTCAATTTGCCAACTTTCAATTCATCCAGTACATATTGACAAACTGCCTTCACAAATATATAGGTTGAGCATCCCAATCAAATACACTTAATTCGTGGCAATCATGAAGCTGCAGATATCAATGCATTGTTTGGCTTTAGGATCGAGTGCATTGAGCGTATGGTAAATCACAGAACTTCGGATACTTGTTTCTTTACATGGGATAAACCCATGGGACTTCTAATGGTTTTCTTGAACAGGGTGAGAGAGACGGAATATGGGCATGGCACCGGATAAACAGACTGTTCAACTGGCTTCCTCTGGCTGCTCTGATCGAGAAAAAGATCCTTTGTATGCATGGTGGTATTGGGAGATCGATAAACCATGTAGAACAGATTGAGAATATTCAACGTCCAATTGCAATGGAAGCAGGATCAATAGTTCTTATGGACTTGTTATGGTTAGTGCATTGCGTGTGCTTGTATTTTTTAATGATTATTATAATTTCTTAATTTGTAGCACTGATGTGGATGTTTCCTTGTAGGTCTGATCCCACTGAAAATGACAGTGTAGAAGGGCTGCGGCCAAATGCTAGAGGTCCTGGGTTGGTAACCTTTGGGGTGCGTTTCCTGCAACAGTTGACTCTCTCTCTCTCTCTCTCTGGATACACACACATGTATATATCTGTGGACTTTGAAAATACT
Source organism: Salvia hispanica (assembly GCF_029641045.1). Classification (NCBI taxonomy): domain Eukaryota; kingdom Viridiplantae; phylum Streptophyta; class Magnoliopsida; order Lamiales; family Lamiaceae; genus Salvia; species Salvia hispanica. Next base: position 13,586,968 of record NC_142694.1, read on the forward strand.
TTTGAAGAGACATATCTCAACTGAAAATTGTTTTAAGTGCTTCAGTAGGACTAATTTTTGTATATCTAATCAAATTCAAACAGCAGTTGCAAGAGCCATCAACTTCATTACCTTGAGATCCCCATGAGTCATTTCAATTTATCACATGTAATTATCTTGAACAAGAGGAGTTGATCTAAGTGTTTGCAAGTTAACTCTAATAGCTCCTCATATTCTTTCTGTTTGTGAAGATCTTAAGTCCCCATGTATTCAATTTTTTTACATTAAGGTGTTTTGTTGTCTAGTATAGAAAGGAACAGTGTTCATCATTGGATCCAGTTGTTTTATTGCTGATAAAAGTTCCTTTTTCCAGCCTGATCGTGTTATGGAATTTTGCAATAACAATGATCTCCAGTTAATTGTTCGAGCACATGAGTGCGTGATGGATGGATTTGAAAGATTTGCGCAGGGGCACTTGATCACACTCTTTTCAGCAACGAACTACTGTGGTATGTTCTGACGTACTGCAAGCGTTATGGCCAATCTTATTTCCTCTCAGAAAAGTTTTATTTTTTTGGGGTTATAATATTATTGTTTTTCAAATTTCTGTAGGTACTGCAAATAATGCCGGTGCTATCTTGGTCTTGGGTAGAGATTTGGTGGTTGTACCTAAACTAATTCATCCTTTGCCGCCTGCAATTTCATCTCCTGAAACTTCTCCCGAACGCCAGATAGAAGACACATGGATGCAGGTACGATACTTAAATTATCATGCATACATTCTTAATCTGCAACATGTCGTTGAAAGCATCATATGCAACGAGATTGATCATCTCTCCCTTTGGAATCAGGAGCTGAATGCCAACAGACCACCGACACCAACCAGAGGCCGCCCTCAAGTTGCTAACGATCGAGGTTCTCTCGCTTGGATTTAGGTTCCACTTGCAGAATGTTTTCATACTCTTCTTCTAAGCTCATGCTAACACCTGAGATTTCCAGTGGCTTGTCCATAGCATGATACCTTAATGGAGAACTCTCTCACGAGCTTCCAGAATCTTCCACATTTCGAGAAGGACTTCACGAGATGACTGGAGAAGTCGGACCGCACTTGGCCATGATGCAGGCGAATCGGGCCTGCAGAACGCCCTTCTCTGGCATGCAAAGTCGAGTGGTAGAGGTCACTGCGATAGCTGCTCAGTCTCGTTACTCGTTAGCTCTATTATTTTTGGTCTATGTAGATGTATTGTCTTTTTTTGTCATTGGTGATGTATGAGATGTCGTCTTCATGTATAATAGATGGTGCTTGCGCTTGCCTTGTATAATTCTTATTTTTAATCACTACTGTGTATCAAATAGAAATATATCCCCTTTTTTGATTGACATTTGGTTTTCAGACCTATCAAATGGAAATGGAGCTTCTTAGCCCTTTACTTCCTCGTTTCCTATATCGAATTATGCAAGCTTACTTATATAATACTAACAGCCAAAGAATTATATGGAACTATGATAAGCAACTGGTATTAATGAATATTGTACACGTCACCATAAAGGTGTTTGTCTGTTGTTTGAGAGATGACTAGTTAAATTGAGGCACAACAGAGATAGGCTTAAACGATTACTAGCAACACTACATCTCAAAGCAGACTAGTTTCACCCTTGTTCGAGTGGTCTTTGAACATACGACTTGTTTGGAACCTCCGTCTTCAGCGTTTGAGTGGTCTTTGAACATACGACTTGTTTGGATCCTCCGTCTTCAGCTTTGGTGGTCGAAGCTCACCCTTCTTAGCCTGTAAAATTACCAAGGCAAGTACTAATTTAACTTGTTACTGCTAACTAAAGGAGTGAATAAAAATTTAACGAAACCATATCATAACTTTTGGTATGATATAAAGACCCCAAGGGGTGTGATCAATTGCTAACTTTCTTAAGTTGCTAACTCATCAACGCAGTGTATTAAAAATGTCAACACGATTGACATTAATGTCAACACATAATTTTGTTGAACTTCAATATAATATGTTGATATTATGTGTTGATATTTTTAATGCACAAGATTGATGAGTTAGCATAGTTAGCAATATAACGCAGCCCCCAAGACCCCAATGTATCATAAGCAAAAGTAAGAAATATGATCTTACCTTCTTTCCTCCCTTCATGAAATCCCTCCAGCTAGAAACCTATTAGTTGAAAAATAAAACCTATGGTGAATAGACCAACCCAAGTGAACTTCAATGAATATCTAGTTTGCATTTATCGAAAATGAAGAACAATTCTGTTCATGATTGCTTTGCAATGCAGACAATGTAGTACATGTACGGGACACTAACCCTATTTTCTCTTGTCCCTTCCCACTGCTCCTCGTGTTCACGCTTTCGTTTCCACATTTCCTTTGTTTCTTCTTCATCTTTCTTTAATCTACCTTCTTCCTCTGATATCTACGATACACATAAGATAACACACTTTAGAACAAAACAGTAAAACAACCCAGAAGAGCCAAGTAGAAATTCGCCTAGTTATATTTGCAGAGAAACTGAGCTAAGTCATGATGTAACAACTAGGTTTGAAGTTCCTAGACCGGCATGAAGACATACCCTCATCTGCATCTTTCTCCTCCTCCACTCTTGATCTGTTAAGAGTTCTCGAACTTTCAATTTCAACTGCTGCTGGAATTCCTCTGATCGTTCATATTCCTGCTCATATTTCCCCTGTTGTTGCATAGAGATGCAAATACACAAGAAACGTTTTCATTACGAATGCAAAGAAATATCGGCATGTGAGGGGGATATGTGAAAACACACTCATTAAAAGACAAAAAGATGGTATTTACTTCTGTGAATATAACTAACAAATTCAGTAGCTTGATAACAACTGACAAAGAATAATGAAAGCTACTTGAATTGAGCCAATGGTTTTACCTCATCAACTAATGATTTTAATTTGGTAGCAGTGTCCTTTTTAAGCTGCTTCTTCCTTTTTGCTCTAAGTTCCTCTGCAAGGAATATTAGATCATGATCATGAGCCTCTTTCAGAAATTTGTTGTTGTATACTATTATTACAAGCCAAAGAAAAGGAGAGACGGTGATGAACAGTGAGAAAAGTAAAAGAATAGATTACTGTGAACCAGTACCTCCCTTGACTACCCCCAAGCCTTTCTTTTTGGTTCAATTAAATCATGGAGTAGTTAGAAGAGATAGTTTTCATGATTTTTTCCTTTGTTTTACAGAGTAGATTTACTACAAACAGAGATACCAAGAAATGTAGTAATCTGTTCAACCTCAATGTTGAACAGATCTGTGTCAGTTGACTCCAAACACATGATATTAGTAGGAGATAACTATGTTAGATGAGGAAAAATAGGAGAATTATATCTTGCAAAAAACAAAAATTGAAAGGAATAAGGTAAACATAGAAAAATAAGCTCAAAAGATCCACCTCGTGCAGCATTAACCTGGTTCAGAATATAATCCCTCTCTTGTTGGTCGAGTAACAATTGTTGTGCTTTAGCTAAAGCTGTTCAGAGAAGCAAAAGTCCAATTTCAGAACTGAATCATTTTTTTATAAAATAAAGAGACAATAGTATTTTTCTTACCAAATTAGTAACATGGAATAACATTACAGTATAGACTATACTCCCTCCGTCCACGAAAAATAGTCCCATTTTGCCACAAAAAATAGTCTCATTTCTAAATCTCTCTTGTACATTTGGCACCTTTTCTTCTCTTTCTCATACTTTGTCTACTTTTTCTCCCTATCTCTCTTACTTTACCCACTTTTTCTCCTCTTTCTTACTTTATCAATTTCTCATTAAAACTCGTGCCGTCGACAGATGGGACTATTTTTTGTGGACAGAGGGAGTATAATAGTTGGATAAGAGGGAAAAGAAAAATATATTGAACTATTAGAAGGATAAAAGGATGTATGCACCATATGTTTTCTTCAGAAAAATAATATGGAAAATTACCTCCAAATGCGTCCTTTGCTTGTGGATGTTTGCATTTATCAGGGTGAACAAGCAATGATAACTGCAAGAGCAAAGATAGAATTGCACCTAAAATTATTTCTCACAGATACCAATTAACCTGTGCTTAGCAATTTCATTAACACCAGAAATTCACCTTTCGATATTGCCTTTTCACGTCATCCACAGAGGATGTAATTGGAAGGTTAAGATACTCAAATGCATTTAACTTGAAACATGAAAGGATCCTACAGCAACCAAACATTAACTTATGTCAGCTGGAAGTAAATCACTAGCATACAAAATTGAATTGAAGGAGAATAAAGAATAAGAAGAGCTACTAGCAGATAGGAGACTACAACTTTGAAAAAAACAACAAACTCTGCTCCAAAATATCATGCTCAAAATGCTAAATTGAGCTTACATTATTATGGATAATAACCATCCCATATTTTCAACAAGGTAGCACTAAATCAGTAACCAGCCTGTCCCATCTCATGCTTCATTCATGAATATATAAATGACTTCACAAACAAAGACAACATATTTATAGTAATGGCATCCTCAAACATACATGTTTGTTCTGAACAAACAATCAGAAACCTACTAAAATGCAAGTGAGGCAATCTTGGTTTCATCCTCAACTGTTTTAGATTCTTAGATTCAGTTAATCAGTAAGATATCTAGGTCCTTAGGGAAATTACTTATCAGCTAGAAATTCCAAATATTCAAAAAATTCCCAATTTCATCAGCTCAAGATTCAATTTTAAGGTAGAAGCAGCACACAATTCCATTTTCAAAATCTCTCTACCTTATCGCCCCCAATATCTCATGAACAAGTACTACTAGGTTGAAAACCATCTAGATATGCGTCCAATGAATACATAATACATATGGAAGTTCATGATATAACAAGTTCACGCTCATTCTATCAACATTAAGACCAATTTCTTCTGACAAGAAAAAAAAACATGCTGCGAAGAAATTAATTTTTTTTAACCAACAAGTATTCGTTCAACATAAACCTGTTAACTTCGTTATCGCGCTCGACCTCGCTGACCTCAGAGAAGAATTCCTTGAGAAGAAGATCATCGCCGGCGGCGGAGGAGGTGGCTCTACTGACGTCACCCATCGGAGATTCTGATCTTCCCTCTTCCAGAATTTCCGTTTCAATAAAGTTCAAATAAAAGTTCAAGTGAAAATGCAAAAACAAAATTTTAATTTGGGCTTCAGATCCAGTCTCGTGAATTCTTAAATTTGGGCTTTGAATTGAAATACAAAGGCCCATTCAAGACATATAATTTGAACATTAATAGCCATGATTGAAAGTATAATATATACTCATAATTGATACACTTCATTTTAGTACTCATTTTGAAAAAATAATACTCCCTCCGTCCCAGACAATTTGGGACACTTTGACCCGGCACGGGTTTTAAGAAATCTAATGGAAAGTGAATTGAAAAAGTTGGTGGGATGTTGATCCTACTTTTAAAGTATTAGTTTTATAATAAAATGTAAGTAGCAATGAGTTAGTGGAATATGAGGTCCACTACCAAAAATGGTAAAAGTGAAATGGGACAAATTATGTGGGACGGCCCAAAATGGAATAATGGGTCGAATTATCTGGGACGGAGGGAGTACAATACTACCTTTGTTCCACATTAAGAGTCCTAAATGAGTTTGGCTGAGCTTGAATGGAATCCGGATGCACGCCAACTACGATCTCGTCACCGGATACCTTTAAAACACACTCAAATTTGAAGTAAACATGTTGCTGCGTATTTTGCTTCCACTTGATGAGAGTTAGGCCTATTTTTCTGTGTGTTTGAATCTTGCAGGGCTTCGTGATCTGTGATATGTGTGGCATTGATCGACTCACCGACCTGCCTTTTTTTTTTTACCTACTCTGTTCAGGTTAGCATTCTACTAAGCAAAGCATGTTTGAACAAAGCTCATAATCATGTGGTCCAGAGCCTTTGTCCTAGCGGCAAGGAACTTAGACATTATTATATGAGGTGCCGAGTTCGACTCCTCTTGACATCATTTGTAATTTCCTTCTTTATATAAGAGTTTATTAGAAAAAAAGCTCATAATCATGTGTTGTATGTGAAAAAACAGATTTTTTCGTAGATTATGGAGTTCATCGAACTTTATCCCAATGAGCAAAATCAACAATGCGGTTAGAAGGATTTTGACAATCAGGTGATCAGATGGTAAAAAGCATTCTATCACTTTCATAGATAATCCTACAAGATATTGCTATGTCTATCTTCTAAAAAGTAAATATGAAGCAATTGAAGCGTTCAAAAATTATAAGAACGAAGTGAATCAACATGTAAAATCAAAATGATTTGAAATGAATCAAGTGAAGAATACGTAGCCTCGTTTGAGGAATTATGCAACGCAAGTAGTAATTCATCAAACAATTGCTCTATATTCACCACAATTTAATGGTGTTGCAAAACGCAAAGGTCGAACTCTTAGAAAGATAATGAATGTGTTGCTGATTAGTTCAGGGATGCACCAGAATATGTGGGGAAGCTGTTTTTGGTGAAGGTGATAGTTCCTCTGCCCAAAAAAGTTACTATTAGTCCTAAAACGGTTGATTGTATCTTTATTGGGTATGACTTAACAGTAGAGCATATCGATTTGTTGTCCACATGTCTGAAATGCTGACTGTAACAGTAGGAACAACAATCTAGTCGAGGAATATTATATTTTTTGAAAATACATTTCCTTGCAAAGACAAAGAAAATGCCGTATCCAATTCTGAGACGAGAATTGAGGATGAAGCCACTAGCTCCAATCAGTAGATGAAGAGCCAGAATCGCGCAAGCGAATGAGGTCTGGTCCAAATGATGCAGTTTTGAGACGTGTTAGTAGGGTCAGAACACCAAATACCTTTTGGTCCTGACTATATTGCTTTCATATTGGATGAAGAACCAACATCGATAAAGTAGCCTCTGCTGATCCTGGTAAGTTGCATTAAAGAGAAACTGTTCAAAGCGAAATTGATCAATTTTGCTACAACACACTGATACTTTTTTCATTTCATTTTTCTCATTCTGAGGTGGAAGAACCATAGATGCATGTATACGTTAGAGATTGAAAATTGCACAATTTAATTAGTGTCCTTAAAAGGGTTATAAACGAACTGTGTTTGTAGGATATATATTTGCACTATGCAATCATCTAAGTAATAGAGTACACCATGATGAATATATTTTCACATTACTATTTTATAACCATATTAATAGTTAATTTTTCACATCATATAATGTTCACTACAACATAGGAGTACTATTTTTTTTCTATGTATAGTGAGATTTACAAATGACACTAATTAATGTTGAGATGTATTGTAGGTGGATAGTTATTGTGTCATAAAAATAAAGCATGTGACAATATATAATGCCATTAATTAATTATGTAAGGACTTAACTGATTTTGTGATTTGTAAAGATATAGTTATATTTATAATATGTGAAAACATAATTTTTTATGACAATATATTTCAATTATATATTGAATTTTTTATTAATAGTAAAATTTGTGCATGTGCATAACAAAAACATTTTTTGATAATTTTAGATGTCGCAAATTTTGTTATTTGATAAATTCCACAGAACTCCTTTCATTTAAAATCGTACTAGTATTAAATTTTACTATATATAGACACTGAGTGCAACTATATGTAGTACAGGCAGCTCTTAATGTCATTATTGTGATATTACTAGACATTTGATTGTAATGATTTATAAATACACGTACCATCATTACCACAATAACATAAGATTTCAGAACTCTCAACTGATTAAAATCAAATTAGAAATGGAGAACATATTACATTAATTTACCAACAGGGATACATCAAACGCAAATATTGTTTTAAGTGAACATATATATGGAGTATTATCAATCCCACAAATTACAAAGCGAGTGGGCAATAGGCATGAAATCCATCATCGAATTTAATAATCTAGCATTACCACACACTTATTTTTGTAATTTAGCAAATTTTCACAAACACTTATTAATTAACTGATCATGACATATAATTATATTATAGTAACATATAAAAAACACCCCTAGTAATCTTCATGGCTCACATCTTAGCTTGTTTTGTTGAGTCCAAAATGAATCTGAGGAAGATGTGCCCACTGCATTAATTCAAGACAAATAACAACAATTTTAATTAGTTACAAATTAATGAATAAACTAATTCATGTAGTTTTTAATTGTTAGTTAACGACTTACATTTTTTGCAGCTGCGCTGAAAGCTTCACGATGAGTAATTTCAGGATTGCTAGCCTTTATCCTCTGAATCTCCTCTCTGCAAAGTTATTATGCATATAGATGTTGAACCAAATTGGAAAATAAATAAAATTCATTATTTTTGGATTTTGCTATTGTGAAATGAACTTACTTTATGAAACGGTTGTATGCTGATGGAACACGTTGCCTCTTCTCCGGTGCTGTAAAAATTTCAAAGTTATTTAACAAATTTAATTTAAGATAGAAGAGGTGCTAGCATTACATTATGAAAAGTAGTGTAATTAAAAGTACATTTTCATAATGATCAAACATGGTATGAGCATAGTTTTTTTTTTAACTTGTTATATCAGCACAAAAAGTTTGCATATTGCATGAAATAAAACTCTTTAAACTTATGTTTTTAAGTTGAAGAAGGTAACAAATCAAGCTTTCTTTTTGTTTAAATTTAAACATTTTTATCTAAATACAATCAATTTCTTAGTAAAAAATAGCAACGTTTTACTTTTATCTATATGAATGTATAGTAAAAACAAACTTCTAAATTAGTGATATAAAAGATAGTACTGTCGCAGTCACAATAGGCAGTGAGTGCTCATTGTTCATCATTAAGTTGAATGAAAAATCAAAGTGGAATTTTCAAGATATGTAGTAAATGCATGGGAGATTTTTCACAGCACATGTTGACAAATGATAAATTTAATAGATATAAGAAAACAAAGTAGAAAAAGATAAGAGAACATTACGGCGTATTGGAGGCATCTTAGGTTGTACTTCATGTTGAGTCTGCAATGGACCATATCTATTAGTATTATATGTTGAAGATGACCCAATATTCACACTTTCTTTAGCAGCAGCCTCTCCCATTGATTGTTGTTTCTGCATGTGAAATTAAAATATATTGAACAATATCTCTCTCAAATTTGGAATACCTAAACTCCAATTTCAAAGGTTTGCATACAATATGATATCGATCGTACTAATGTGAGTCCGGTCTGGGATTCATACCTGGAAATCTTGGAGATAAACAGACTGGAGCAATCCTCCCATATTAACAGACAGCAAATTAGCACAATGCCCACATCTAACAGTCACCACATTCAGCATGTTGCTTCCTGGAACATTCACCTACAATCATTCACTTCTTACAATTAATTTCTTCCTTCTATTGATCCAAACTAGCCAGAAAAAAAACTGACAAAGTTGAGGTTTCAAACATCAACTAAACCCTAATTCAGGAAAATGTTATTCTGTATCTAATTTGGAAGAAACAGATGAAGAAAATCTTGATTTAAAGAAAAAGAAAAAAAATTATTCCAGTAATAATTAGAAGGCTGCAAATGCAAAGCATTGACGATATTATTGACTGTAAAAATGATGGCAGTGGTAGCAGGCACATAAGCAATGGCCATTAATGGCTTGTGCTAAAAATAAAGTCCCATTATCGTCTCTCCTTTCACTTTTTCCTGCCTTCTCTCTCTTTACCTCTTTATGTGTATCACGAAGAGAGAGAAGAAAACGACTGCTCTGGAACGGAAATCATCGATCACCTTATATCCATACACACACCATCATCATCATCTCAATTAGCTTACTGTCTTTGCTCATTTCTCACAAATAAATCATTTACTTTCAGAATTTTCGGAATAATCAGTTCACTTTGTGTTTTATACATATAAATCAAGACAATAAATCAACCGTAGAAGTAGACAAAAACTTCAAAAAGATAGAAGAAGCTTTCAAGAACCCTAAAAAGCCTAAATCCAAGATATCCGACAAAATCACCTTAAAACAAACTAGTAAGATTCATGCTATTTTTAGTAGATGTAGATCCCTATATTTTTGAAACCCTTGAATCTCAAGTGAAATACTAATATTTTTTTGAAAATGAAAGTAGCATAAAATATCAAATACTATTATTATTATATACGTTGAAAAGGAGAAACAGAGATCCACAGTGTTTCTCCAGCATTCAAGACAAAAGAACATCAAATTAAATTCTGAAGCAAAGATCTCTTTCAATTCCCCCAATTTAAACAGCTAAAGTTTCGGGGGAAACTCCCCGCAAAATTAGGTCATCTTCGATCTGAGCGGCTCAAATCACAAAGCAAATTGAAAATTAAGACATAAATATATTATACCGCTAAAATGGTGTTGCAGAAGTTGCACTGAACATAACAAACTCGCTCCGAACTCATATCAAACGACATTCTTTTACCGGATCTCGGTCGCCACAGATCTATCAACAAACAAAACAAACTGCCTTAGGTTTAGAGAGGGAGAGAGAAAGTGTATTATAGCTCATAATTTCTATGTGGAGTATAACTGTATAAAGGTATATGTTTAAAAAAAAGGTTTTGTGTGTATAAAAAGAAATGATGATATGCAAAATGGGAGGTGTGTTTGTGGGCAAGTTGTGGGGTTTGTGAAAAGAAAAGGAAGGTTTTTGTTTATGGAGACATGGAGTTTAGAGAGAGAGAGAGTGGGTGGGAGTCATCTATCAAGAAGGAGAGCTGGAATGTGCCACATTTAATGCTCAAGAATGTTTTAGGGATTAGTGTACCAGTATATCTCTTCTCAACCATATACATAAGCCTAGATTTCTGAATTCTCAAAGTCATCAGCCTAACTATTTTATTGCTTTAACTCCAAATAATGGAGTCCGCAATAAACCATCTTCAATATTGACATAAGTAGCATATAATGAAATCTCCTAAGATTTAAAGATATTTCAGTTGCGTTTACACGATAGCTAAGCCCCAGAAATATCACAGTTTAGGATTAATTGATTATAATAACATCATCAAGTTTGATCATATTCTGATTTATTCACATTTTTTAAAATTTGAATGATAGATCAAAGAAATTTCAAAACCTCCCACTTTTCCCATTTGATCAAATTTGTGCTACTATTATTTTTACTTTGTTAAGCTCAAAATTACATCGTTTAGTCGTTTTCATCGTCACATTAATATACATTTACGACACTCTTCATTGACAAGACCTTTACATGTTTGCACTAATTTAACATCGAACTTGTCTCCGAAAAAGTTATCACATGACTGTTGAGAAAATTTTGAAACTTCATAATTTATCATTTAAATTTTGAAAGTATAGTCTAGACGATTAGAATTTAACCAAACTTTGTAATTCTATAGGCAATTACAAATTAGCTTGGAAATAACCAAAAACCAAATCATGTTGTTTATTATCGATTATAAATAATTAAAGGTGTTAACAAATTAAAATTTGAGTAAATTTCTCAATTTTATAGGCAATTAAGCACACAAATTAACTTTGAAATAACCAAATCAAGTTATTTATGATCCATTATTCATATAAATATATAAATAGATTAGGATGGTGAGTTTAATTGAAGAAATCATTGAAAGAATAAAAAGAAAAAAGAGAAAGACGAAAAAGACGAAATCTTGGAGTAGATGAGCTCAATCTAAGTTATCCCAGAATACGTCAAATACGAAGATATGTGTGACGATGTGACAGATGAGACCCAACTTTAAACGATGGGTAGAGACTTGACAGTATCCACGTGACATGTTGCTCACTTTTATTTCACTTCCTAATAATTATAATATGACAAAACGCAATATGGAATATTAGTATACACTAACCTACTTAATAACATGTCCCTAAACTTACTATTACACCAAATTTGATCTAACACTTTGTTTTAAGGTGTCTGTGATAATAGACCTGTGATTGATTTCCCATTCATTTCTAGGGTTTGGGATGTATTTATAAATGCCAGCTTATATTTAAAAAAATGATTATTGGTTGCTAAAATCATAAATTATGACTGAATTCGCTTTACGTTGTAAAAAAAACTCATGAATTTTGATCCTGTAGTCATTTTCTGGAAGCTCCTCAACGGATCTTTGAATGCTCACATGCACAATTAATTCCTCGATCGCGTGGAAGTTATAAATGAGTGAGGATCCCCAATCAACAGTATGTTCGTGAAGCCGATTAGTTAGGAGGTCCCTTGTCGTTGCAATTATAGACAAACTGGTCATGACATGCGTTATTATTATACCGGCTCGACAAAGTCACCATTATAATCATGGAGCTGCGCCACCAATCTCACACCTGACCAGGCACCTTTCTTTCCGGACTGTCTACTTTTCCTATTTTACTTCAAACGGTCACTCTCACCACGAGCCCCAAGTCATTCCTCAAGCATATTTAAGACATTATGCAACTCATGTTAGGATTTATAATCTCGACTTCAGATGAAGCAGCATGCGCAACTAACTGTCTCCACCTATAACAAATGAAGTTAGTTCGAATTCATCAAATAACTCATCAACACTGTGTAATAACTATGCATGAGTCGTGAATCATCATAAAACTATTCGAAGAAGGCGTTTCGTGATAGCCCTCATATGAGTGTATGCCAAGCCGAGTGATGTTGGTCATAGTGATTCTTTGATACCAATCCATGTACTCCTCCGTCATACATGGATCTTGCGACTCATATTCACCCAAATGTGGCAAAGCTTATCATGACAATGTTGAAGGAAGTCAATGCGATTGCGTATGGGCGTCACCACTCAATCAATACACTATTCAGATGATGGTCAAGGTCTTTCTATCTCCGAATTTAAAAGACCCTCAAATCACATATTCATGATCTACAACACTTGAGAATGGATGAGTATCAAATCTCATACAAGTCCACTTCAATGGACACTATTCTTGCCCAGCTCACTGTGAGGGTGTGATTGTACATCGAGTTCTATATCAGTTCTATCCCTCATCTTTCCAAGTTATATTATCGTTTTATTAGTTAATTTTGATGTAAGTACATGTTTTATCACTGAGTCTGCAGATGAACTCACTTCAACTTGGAAATTTGATATGAAAAATGCTTTAAAATTAAATGTTAATAAAACAGTTGAGGCTTTCTTAACATTAAAACTAAAAAAGTAGTAGAATGATTTAAAATAAATACCACATATGTTGAGTATGTTGATGATGGAGATGCATGGCAAGTGAATGTGAAGGATTAGAGTATGTGGACATATATATAAAGTGACAATGAAAAATAGATTTGAAATTCTAGTCATCAAGGGCAGTTAATTATGATGAAGATGATGGTTGGGTCAGAGGATCAAATTTTTTTGAATCCCTACAGAAAATGATGGCAATGACTTTTTTTGGATACCCAAACAGCATACCTATTACCAACAACCGCCATCAAAAATAGCTAATATAAAACCCCAATTTTACATAAATAAACCATCAACCAACACCAAAAGTTTGATAATTTGCTGCTCATTCCAACGGAAGCCTCGCATATTAGTTCGCACGAGTTCAAGAAACATACATAAAACTATAGAGGATTACAGCCCAAAATTTACAGCTCTATATTTGTTTATACATTGAATTTGGTTTCAAGATCCTTAATTTTTGCAAATTTGCACTAAACTGTCTAAATTACAGTATGAATTGGTGGATTTAGCATTTAACATTAGCCCCAGACGCCATTGCAGCAGCAGCCTCTTGGAAACCTAGTGATTCACCTGATAACAATCGCTCAAGATCAACAACACTAGGGAGAAAACCCTAGCAACAGTCATTACTATTAAGAGGGGGGGCTCAATACAGCAACTGAATTGGTCTTTGGATATAATCTTCACTTTATGCCACATGTCCAAAAACAGAAACATGTGTATACTTTCAAATCCCATAAGTTACTTTATCCAACAATGTCATGACATATATCTTTAAGGTGAAAATAAGATAAGCTACACATTCAAGAAATCAGGAAGATGGTAGTACGACTTCTAAAGAGAGCTAGACTTTTATGGCAAGTTGTACTTATGCTACTATTTGAGTATTAAAAGCCTACGCCTTTAACACCGTTTACATAATTCTTCGAGACTCATTTTTAATCAATCCAGTTTACATGAGCCAGACTTTGAGTATCTAGAACCAATTATACAAGGCAAACCAACCCAGTTCCATGGATCCCAATATAGAGGGACAAGGAAAAGGGGGATTGTCATCACAAAACCAAAGAGACCATTAATTTTGATGGAAATCAACAGCGATGCAAATTTTGAAGGACACATAGATCCCACCATCAAGTGACCAGCCTAAGGTTGACTACCATCTAAAACATTTCATTGAAAAGCATATATTAATCGTGCAAAAATACTTACTGCACAAAAGAAGTGCAATGAACTTGATGAGATCAGCACTTAGGTTGATGCAGGACTAGCAGCAGTTGTAGCTTGTGAAGCATCCTCATTCAAAGAAAGGCTGCTTCCCATCACAGAGACCTGCTGTTCACTAGAATCCGGCGACCTGGTATCTTCTGCAGCACGTGAGGCAGTAGATGTGTTGGTTCTACCATGTTCTGCTATTTGAAGATGATCCATCACTCGTGATAGAGCAGCAATTCCAGGACCATTAGCATTCCTTTGGTCAGCTTCACGAACTTCACTGTTGGGTTCAGGTGTAGAAGTGTTGCGAGCAAAGAGTCTCTCCTTCCAGCCTCGTGTGCTCTTTGTTATGGACTCTTTGTATCTATGAATACAGAAGAAGAAAATCAAATTCAGAAATAAAATTGTCAAACCAATTTTTTTTACTGCCTTGGTCAAAGTAAAGGTCTCTCTACTTGAAGACCAAATTTTCTTGAGCATTACAACTTCCCAAAACCAGCATCCAGTTTTTGTATGTTTTCTTCCCTAATAATGACTTGAAAAGAAAATCAAATAGACAAAATTCCTTGTACCTGGTTGAAAAGGCACTAAGCCGGGATTTCAGAGAATCGGAAAATGTCTGGAAATCTGAAGGTCCACCAGTTCTATCTTGACTATTGGGAGAAGTATGGGCAGGAGACCTAGAAAGAAAATATGATTGTTAAGTATGACTGAGTGAACTTTTAAAGGTAAGGTGATAGGAAAAACTAGAAATATGCACACTTACCTATTGCTTGAAGATGTCCCGTGTTGATATGCCCCAGGACTTGATCCTGAGGCTGTAGTCCCGAGCTGTTCAGCTTGAGCAGTAGAAGACCGTGCAACAAGATGTGCAGCATCTCCTCCAACAGTCATATATGGAGAATTAGAGCCAGTAGTTATAACTTCAGGTGGGGGGCTACTGCCTTCTCTCTGAGAAAGTGGAGATGGAGCTGAAGCCTCATTAGGATTAGCTGAGAATACCAAAAAACGAGGACGGCCTTGAGAAGATCTAATCCTCTGACCCTCTCTCCTAGCGAGCTGACGAGCCCTCCCCATTGCAGCAGCAGCAGCTAAGTGCTGAACAATGCGTTCTTCAAGTTCAGCCTCACTTGCATTAACAGGCAACTGCATCCAAAATATCAGATGAAGACCATGTAACTTTATAGCCATTTTGAAAGAAGATCAAAGATGAGAAGTGAGAACGATGTAGAAAGTTATGGGAGTGGCTAACATGTTGCAACTCAAAGTCCCCTAAGCTTGGATGATGAAATATAGTTGTATTTCTAGGTGGATTCATTCGCATGTTCCTCTCATGCTCCACAGCATCCAGAAGTTCCTGACTGTCAAATAACCATACAATGAAAACCCTACTCACAGAGTTAAAGCACGTGAAAATAACGGCAAGTATACCTGCTGGGATCCTTCAAGCCAATAGACTGCCAGCACATCGGGCACTGGGAACTTCTCTGGCACCTAAGGATGTATTCTAATGTCATGGCTAATTCATCCACCAGTAGTCAAATTTAAATAAAATAAAACAAGAAAGAAGGAAATTAGGAAAACTAAGTCAGAAGAGCACAATTTGGAGCACATGGCTGCGTTCAGTTTTCATTAAGCACACTTTAGTTTCAACAGCAAAAAAGCAAAAGTACATGTCACAGACTCACAAGCAATAATTCTTCCAAAAGGTGAATTTCAAGTTCCATTAGTTTAGCAGTTCATCAAGTATCAAATCTATCTACCCATTGAATTTTACAATCTTAAACCAAAACCATTCATAATCAAACACCATATATGAATGTTATATACAGTAACAATGGAAAATTATTCAGCCTTCTTATATAGGTTCAACAGGACGAGTTTTATAGACTTGAAATGTAAATCCAATATTGGCAGTTGGTAGGAAATATAAATCAAAGTCTCATCATTAGACATGGAAAATACCCAAGATATCAGAATACCAACATTGTAAAAGAAATGAGTAGGAACTTTATTTATGGAAAAGGAAGTTATGTACCATTCAAGAATGCACTGAAGATGAAACTCGTGCTTGCAAGTAGTCAGCTGAAGCAGAGAAAAAATTAAACAATTGAGCATAGGTCAGTTCCAATTTTCAGCCATCAATGTAATAGACAGTAGTTTGAACATACCGTAGAAGGGTCACTATCACAAAAGGCTTCAAGACATATACTGCAAGCATCATCGCATGCTTCCTGAATTCCCCCTTCCACAAAAGCTGCAGCAGAAGTCAAACTGCTTGATACATTTCCTTCTTCCATCTGTCACAAAGTTTAAATATTTAACAAAGCAGATTGTTCAAAATTCCTTTAAATCAAATTTGTGACATATCAACAGCCTGAAAAATAAAGGACAGTAGAGCCCAATCAAGGAAATTCAGAGAACGCGGTCTCATCATTTACCATAAAAAGTAGTAAGGGGTAATGACACAACAGAATGCAAACAAAAGCAACAACACTAGACTTCAAGGAGATCAAATCACATACATCAAAAAGTAAAGACAGAAAAAGGAGCACAAATTAACTTTAAAAGTACCAACCATCAATTTGGATTAAGGAAACTGAATTCACTGCTTATTACTGCTCGTTTACAGGAAAATCTTATTTAATGGGGGCTTAACATTTTAACAGCATGTTTGAGAAGATAGTCTGAGTAGTATCTAATGTTGCCTACCAATAAGTAGAGCCTTCACTTACATGTTATAGTTTATCGCCAAAAAGAAGTAACTACACTGATGAACTATGTCTAAGCTCAAGAAAACTACATTAGACTGAATTATAGTACTAAACCAAAACATCGAGCACCACTGTCACCAAACAACTCAAACACTAGCACCACGCCAAAGGAAAATAAAACAAAATATATCAATGATAATTCATGTCATATTAGAGAGGTACCAAGAAGATACACTTGAAACCTACCATGGTTGTTTAAACCCCAATTGTCATCAACAAAATGGCTACAGATAAATGGTAATGTTATGCTGGTGAGCGAGCAAAAGAAATTCTCAATACATTCAACCAAATCGATATTTGAAGAATCCCGAAAATTCACCTAGTCTAAGTCTTTACACCAGCAAATTGGACACGACCCGAATTCTGAATAAAGCAAAAGATATTTCATTGCATTTTCATCGAAGATATTAAAAGGTAAAAACCCCATGTTCGTGCATCCAACTCAAATTTTGGCGACATCAACAAAATAGAGGGAAGGCCACAAAAAAGGACTAATACTCTTATGATAATTTGAACACCGCAAATTAGTTGGATAATTCATTCCCAGACATTGAACAAAGATTTCAAGAAGCCCAATTCCATCATCCAACTAAAGTACTGTAACAGCAACAAAATAAACATAAACCCGCAAAAAGTCTCAACCTTTAATGTATCGAGAATGAATACAAGAACAATCAGTCCAAGAAAGGGCGAGAAAACTCAGAATATAACCCTCTAAGAAGATGAGCAACAGTTACCTCCGAAAATTAACAAATTGGGGCCGATCAAAGCCGAGCAGCGGAGAGATAGATAATTAGAGAAAAGAGGCGAAGATTAGATTCTAGAGAAGAAAGAATTGGGGGTTGAGAAAAGTAAGAATGTGAAGAAAGTGGTGTGGACTTTTCTTTTGTTGGTTCATGTAGAATTATTTCAATTTTTACTTTTTTTTTGTTCCTACATTTATATTCCTTTGGTAAAAAGTGGAGCACTACTTTCATCGTCTGAAATTAAAATAATTATTATTCAACTAAAAAATTATTGTTTTAAACGTGCAAAAATATTTATTCATTTAATTTGAAACAAAGAGAGTATTTTTTAACTATAAATATATGAATTTTATATACTTAATAATATTTTGGTAGATTAATCATGTACCCAGTAATTAATGGTAGTGTAAAAATGTGAATACGTTTGTTAATAATAAAAAAGTCTATACCATCGTACGTGCACAAAGATATAGTGAAACAAAAATATTATGAGATGAGATCGAATAATGCAAGAACCATTAAAATGGATATTATAAGTGTAAGATTTAAACGATGTGTTTTGTTTTTTATGCTTATGTTGCAACTATAATTAGTTACTAGTACTACATATTAGGATTAGTTTAATACTGGCACAACTAAACAAAAAATCGTACTTCATCTGTTCTATAGGAGTGGAAGTACTTCTTTTCGGCACATAAAAAAAACAAAAAAAGGTGTGTAGTATATTAAATAAAAAGATAATAAAGTAGAAGAGAGTAAAAAGTATAAAGAATAAAGTGAGAGAGATAAAAAAATAAATAAGAATAAAAGTTTTAACTTTTATTAAAAAAATGAAATGATTCCACTATTAATCGTACCAAAATAGTAAAATAGTCCTACTAAATAGAAAGGATGGAGTATTTATTTGGATGGTGCATAAATAAATAAGTTGGAAAATATGTCAATTTAGTACGGCGTTGTCAGATGATAATTCTCTCTGTATTATTTTAAAGAATTATTTTAGGTTGTCTACTATTCATAAATCTATTTATTTATTTCATTTTTTAAGTACTTTTTTGCACTCATAATCTAAAACTAATACTTTAAATGAATCTCACGTTCAACTCGCTTTCTCTTTTTATTTTTTTTCACAAAATTAAATAATTTCTTAAAACTCGTGCCAAGTCAAAAGGACTCTTTAAATAATGGACGGAGGGAGTAATATTTATAAATAAAATATTTATATTTCGATAACAGTAGTAATTTATAGTGTTTAGATTCAAAGAAAAATAATTCTCTTCGCAAATCATTTTAACTTACAAAAAGTTCAAAAAGTAAAAAATTTTAGGTGTATGTAGTCTTTCCCTACGAAATAACAAGTGTATGTAGTTTTAATTGGTTACGGGCAAGCAAGTAGGAAATGCTAGCTCAACAATTCATTTGTAAGGCATCAAAATTACAAACTAAACTTTCTTAATTCTCAAAATGACGTATAAGTAGTACTATTGTTCAGTCAATTAATTAGATATATCATGCTCATTATCTCTGATGAAGAAATAAATACATAGTAAATGTTAATGGAAGCCTTTCCTCCTTATAAATGAAAAAATACAACTTAAACCTTACGCTTTTACCAAACAAAAACGAACAAGTCAAGAAAAAAAAGCATCTCATCGACTAATCAGCCATATATTCATCAGTATACATCCATCTACTTGCCCACGAACCCAAACCAATGAAGAATGACTGCTAAAAAGAGCATAAATATGGCCAACAACATTCCAGATCTTCCCAGAAAAAAGTTCTTCGTCTTCTTTGCACCTTCTACACCGCGTTGAATCCTATCGGCCCATTTCATCTGTAATCATATAATTATTCGGAATCAGTATTGAAAACACCAAGTCATTAGCGAGCATATTGATTCAAAATGTCAGAGTGATGGCATTCAGGTGAACAGAAGACATATGAAAGAAACAACGCGGGTTGAGTGAACAATTAACCATATTTGATACGTACCATGGTGTCCAAAGTATCAGGCGACATAGACGACATGGCCTGCTGAGCTTTCTCTGCATCTTCGCGTGAAAGCTTGAACCCAAATTGCTCGCTCATGTTAGCCATCACGTCTGGGCTCATATTTTTCATCATTGATGTCATCATCTGCAAAATATAATCCGAAACAGAATTGAGAACACATTTTCTACAACGGAGAAAAGCAATGATACAAGTTTGGGGACTTCATTCCATTCAATGGTCTAATATATACCGGTTTTCCACAAAACATACAAGTATTTCTTAAATTGAAAATGGGGCTATGAAAAATCAAATATAGGAGTATCAAATATGTATTGCAGATGCAAAACCAGACACACCACCCAAGGATAATGAAATTGGCCATACTACAAACTGTATTATAAAAAAACAAATTAAATTCAAACAGAAACATGGAATAATTGAAAGCATAATCCAATCATATCATCAATTTCATACATTTTTCACAATATAAAAAAACCAATAGGATCTATCACATGTATACTTCTCTCCAGTGAGTAAACAGAAGATTGAGATTATTGGCTGAGGAGAAAACAGAAAAGGATAAAGCAGCAAACCTGTCGCATAGCTGGATCCTTCAATTGGTTTCTCATTTGCTCTTGTAGATCACCACTGGAATTTAGGAAGTCTGGTCTTGGAAAACTTGAATTAAGATGCTGGGAGGAACTACTTTCACCAGCGTCACTGCCGTTTACTGAAAGATTCTCTCGAGTTTTAGATTCATCTGATCTTACTCCATTGTTTGCAGTTGATGATGGTCGTTCCTGTCCTGTCATGGATGAAGCCATCTCAAACATCTTTTGGCGCTCTTCAGGTGGCATCTTATTCATCATATCAGTTGCCATTTTGAGCATGTCTGGTGTCATGTTTGGTGGAACTGAACCAGGGAAACCTGCTGATGATGACGATGCTGCCTCATTCCCCTTCAGAGATGAAGCCATCTCAAACATCTTTTGAAGGTCTTCAGGTGACGTTTTTGCCATCAGGTCAGTTGCAGTCTTGAGCATGTCAGGTGATAGATTTGATGGAGTTGCTCCTGGAGTAAAACTGCCACCATTGTTCTGTCCTTGGAAGGAGGAAGCCAATTGGAACATTTTATTGAGTTCTTCAGGAGACATCTTGCCAATGACATCAGTGGCAGTCTTTAACATATCAGGAGAAACACCTTCAACTTTTCCGCCATTCATAGCAGACAATGTCTCAGGATCAGTCCGAGAAATGAAGTTCTGGAAGGATCTACAGTACAAAAAGAAAAAAAAATTAGCTTATTGAACTTGAGCATTACCATTAGCTAATACAAGGTCTGTTACTTACTTAAGCACATAAGCTGTAGGAAGAGAAGATTACAAACGAAAAATGGAATATAGTATAATTATATATCCAAACAATACAGATGCTGTTAAGCCACATTCATGAAAACATAAATTTGAACATACTGTCAGCAATGCAAACTTTTACAAATTGCACAAGAAAAAGGCAAAAAAGGGATTGAGTGCAATGGAACCTGATAGATTCCGGGTCATCTTTTAAAGCCTTAAAATAGTCCTGATCAGATGGCTGAGGCTCCACAACACTAGCAGATCGAGTAGATTTAGACTGACTGGTTTCTTGTTGTGATAAAATGGAAGATTTTGATGTCAAATTCTCAGTGTTATCAGATGATACTGTGGCTTCTTCAGTTATTTCTTCAATAACCACCCCTAGAAACAAATGAGAAATTGCATTTATATAAACATCATTCCAGGAATATCAGTCAAAACATGAAAACTGAAGTACAAGCCAGCATACCTCTTGAATGAGTCCTGCCACCTTCTTTATTCAATCTTTCCTCAGCATCCCTACGTATATTTAATATCAAATAACATTAGTCGATAAAATCAAAAGAACAGCCATAAAGGTGTGAAACCTGACCAAGGTGCCGAATGAGGGGAAAACTAGCCTCAATGCAAGCTGGATAATACTATTGATCAACAAGAGAAACCTAGGGAACAGCCAGATACAGTACCTTAAGCTATCTGCAATAGTTTCATCCCCAAGAGATACTTCATGTGCTTTACTCAAGTCAGACACAGCTTCCTGAAATCATTCAATGTGAATAAGGATTAGAGAAGAAAACATCAATAGTGGAGAAGTAATCAAGCTTACAAACACAATACACATCAAAGAAATTTAAAACAATTACTCACTCCTAGTTTTCCCAATTCCTTGTATGCTTGACCCCTTCGGTAGAGAGCTTTAGGGTTCATTGCATCATAAGCTAAAACCTGCAGTACAGGAAAGTTATTGTACTAGCTACTGTTCATTGGTTACTCCAGGTCATCAATGCAGGTCACTATAGAATAAGAGTTTATTCGAAAGAAAAGAAGAACATGTACATATTTTTACCAACAAAATACTTTTATCGCATATATGTTTAGCATTTTAGGCCCTACCGCTAGAAATAATTTTTACCCACTGTTTGGAACTCGCCAACAGGTTAAATAATGATAGTAAGAATATATGGATTAACAAAGAAAATGAAAAAAGTTGAATCTATGCTTACCTCTGTACCTTCCCCAATACACTCTTCATACTGCTTGGTTTTCAAGTAACATGACATCATATTAAGAGAGCATGCTAAAAGGATATTCCTCCCCTTTGAAGTAGGAATATCTTTAAGATTTTTCTTCGCCTATATCACCCAAAAACAGTGAAGATTAAAAATTCCAGCTCAAAAAAGAAACTCATGTGCAACCCATAGACATAGATAACAGGCACAAAAACTGAACTTACACGCATATATTTCTCCAGTGCCAATGCGTACTTTCCCTGACTGTGAAGTTCATTTCCCTGAGATTAGATATAAAAAATAAGTGCGACAAAAACTCCAGAAAACAAATTGATTGAATTACTTTTAAAAGTACTATTCACATCCTCCAATTTACTGTTATTCCACATATGTTTATTTAATCAAGGATAGGTGCATGCCACATTTAGGAGGCATTACAAATAAATCAGGGACAAGATTAGCATGTTTCAACTTGGGTAAGAATAACAAGATTATGTTATTTTTTCTGCCAGAAATAATTAATGTATGCACTGAGATCCATCCAGTGTGATGCTTGAAAGGCATTTATTAGAATTAGAAATACATAATATATGGTCAATTGCAATCCCCAACCAAAGATGTTTTTACAAAGAGCGTAACTAAACAAAAGAGTTCTCAATACCAGAATTTTTAAAACTAGAGCTACAAGCTTTGATCAACAATGGCTTCTTCATTTGAAGAAATCATTTCGACAATAATTGAGCAATTGAAATAGCAACTACCCAAAAGTTAGCTAGATTGTACTAAAATGTCACATGCACGCAGTATAATAGGAAATATGTAATCTTTGGTAGAACGACAACAACTCGATACATCTTCCCACTGTCAAAATTACCTGTTTTTTCAGCATCTCGGCTCCATTAATTTCATAAGACACCTGTGCATCCATACGAGCACGCATAGCAGCTAACTCTTCAGGTGAAGCATTTGCCATCTTCTCACTAATCTCGGCCATGTCCTCCGGACGAGCGTTTTTCAACTTCTCAGCAGCATGCTTGAAATCTTGTGTATTCAAATTTTGCATTCCTTCGGTTGCCATCCTCATTAAATCCGGATTGGACATCATCTGCGATAGAATCAAGTTAGCCTCCACCACGAGTCATTGGTAGTAGAATTTAGACAGAAATAGGAGTACATAAAATCCAGTCAACTTTTGCAAATAATGAGCACTAGACTGAAACAGCCGCATGCATCAAATGTAAGCCCAGCGAGATTTTCAGGTTACATGATTGAATAAAATCGAATTACTCCTAGTAAACAACTACACATCAACTAAGCACAAAAGAGGAACCTGCAAATAATCAAAACAAAGAATACACCATTAAAGAGAACCCTACAGCCACGAAGTGCTCTGCAATGAATCCACATAAGACCCTCCACGTTAATTCATTGAATTCCCCGAAAAAGGTGACACAATCCGAAGATCAGATTCAGACCACCGACACCAAAAATCGAATAATTGGGGCAAGTACCTGCTGCTGAATCCGAGCCAAATCAGCTGGTGACATCCGGCTCATCTGCTCCTGAGCCATCCTGATCAATTCGGGATCCATCATTCCGTTGAACATTCTTCCTAAAACCCTGGAACCAAAATCGAGTAATCCGACCCAATAAATTACGCGGAATGGGAGAAATTGAATTGAACTTTGAAGTCGTCGAATTGCGGGGAGATTTGATTTCAAAATTGAAGTAGGAGTGGAATTTGTAATTTTGATCGATTTGGGAATTTCAATCTGGGGATGAATAGATATACAAAATATTTTGAATAAATTAATTGGAAAAAGAAAATAAAGTGGAAAAGTCGGAAATGGTAGGACGCCCACCACGCTAGAACAAAGATGCTTCTTTGAGTCTTTCCTTCTTCCGAATCCGAATCCGGGTCAGGGTCCGAGTCTAGTCTTCATTTCAATTTCTTTATTTTAATAGTCAATCTATTCATATTTTTGTTTTACTCTTATGGACTAAATTTGTATTTAATTTTATTCATTCCCATTCGGTCATACCAATCACTATCAATACATACTTACAAAATTGTGGTGAGATTTTGAATTAATTTTATTTTGGGGATAATTATGGAGTAGTACTATTTAGATTTATCTAAAATTATTTGTATTTTTGAACTGACACTTATAACTAGATATGGCCACGGTTCAAAAATCGCCGGTTCCGATCATCGAATGCTTGAACCGTAACCGGCCCGGATACCGGTTATTCGGTTTCAGTTTAACCGCCAGTTACCGCCGGTTCCGGTTCTAGTTACTAACCGCCGGTTTTTCAGCGGTTCCGGGCCGGTTCCGGTTCTTATTATTTTTTTATATTTTTTTTATTTAAATCTTATAGTTATAACTTTTAAATTCTATAGTAAAATCTAAAGAGACTTTGAAAAAGGTCGAAAACCGCTAGTTTTCTAACCGAACCGCCGGTTTGTGTCAGAAAACCGCCGGTTTGTGTCAGAAAACCGCCGGTTTCTGACAGAAAACTGGCGGTTTCCGACACCTTTTCAGACCCTACGCTGCAACCCTACACCTACGCCTGCAACCCTAGCCTTGAACCGTCGAGAACCGGTGGTTTTGTGTCAGAAACCGGCGGTTTTCCGACACAAACCGGCGGTTTTTCGACCGTTTTCAGCCCTACGCCTACAACCCTAGGAACCTACCGGCGACGACTACATTTTCCCGGTTAACCGGCGGTTCCGAACCGCCGGTTAACCGCCGGTTCCGATTTCATATTTTTTGAACCGGAACCGGAACGAACGGTTCCGGTTCCGACCCACCGGTTGGGAACCGGCGGTTAACCGCCGGTCCGGTTGGGTTTGGCCACCTCTACTTATAACATTGCAAATAGGTACAGGATATTTCAAGTGAAGGTATTCAAAAATGCCTGCATCAGGAGTATTTTTATCTAAAATAATGTTGAAAAAAGTGCCAAGGCAATTGAAACTAGTAAAACGTAAAGTCTAAAGACCGCAAATGATAATTTGCAAATATAGTTACGGCGTGCATTAGTGAAAATATAAAGCTTCATAATGTTCACTTAGAAAATTTGCGTTTCTGTTTGGTTACTTGAGAATTAATAAGCTCCGGTTTAAATTGATACAATGTGCGTATTAGGAAAAGTGGATAAAAATACTACTATTACAAAGTGTAAACTAGACAATGCTGAAACCAATAATCAAGCTATAATATCCAATCCAATGGCAACGAACACAACAACTTAGTGACTTACGTCAGTTAACCTAATCATAACTCTGAGTAATCCTTGGCCAGCCATTAATTATTAATAACCATGTTAACTATTTGAGCTTTAAATCAGTGGACATGTCATCTTGCAATTTGGAATTAATGACCTATATCATATGATAGGAATAAGCACTGCTTTTGAGTCCGCACACATATTATAAAAATACTAATATTAGGTATAGCTTATTTGAATAATCAATTTTGCCATTAAATTTAGGGTTAATACTTAATAGTGTTTAGTAAATTCTAAAGGGTTAATAGTGTTTAGTAAATGACTAAATTCTGATTTGTATCATGAGGTTTAAAATTATAATATTAAATTATGAAGTTTTTATTTTTCTCAATCGTCTCTTTTTATATAGAAAATGTCATCTTTTAGCGAGGTCTAAAACAATATATTTTTCATTAAAATAAGAAAAAGAAGAAGAATAATAAAAGAAACATACTTATTTTAATTAAACACGTTATTTTAAATATCATTAGAAGAAGACATATCGTATATAGATCAGATCATTGAGAAAAATGATAACTTCATGATTTAATATTTTAATATTAAACTACACGGGGCATGCTATACTAGATTTTGACATTTTTCATTATTTGAAAAGGACACTTGTGGGTCCCTTCTATTTCATCGACTATTTTCTTCTCTTTATGAGGGTAAGAGCATCCTCATCCGTACTCTTAGCTAAGAGCACGGAAGTGGGCCCGGACCCACTTTTACTGCTTGTCCTTAGCTAAGAGCACAACACCCACATCCGTGCTCTTAGCTAGGGACAATCTCAAGGGTCCCACCATTCTATTATTCAATTTAAATAAAAACATTTCCACAATATTAAAATGCATTAAAATATCCGAAATACTATTACAAATTACAAAATAATTAAAAATTACATAATTAAAATCCTAAAAATTACACTACTCGTTGCCGAATTTCGCCCAAATGTGATTGATTAGATCTTTTTGTAGCTCAGTGTGGGCTCTTGTATCACGCATTGTGTGTCTTCTTTCCATCCTCTAGTTCACCGTCGTATGCACACCTCGACGTGGGGGAGACCTCGCGGTTGAGCTTCCGGCTTCATCCTCGTCGTAAAAGTTACCCGCCATCGGTCCTTCGTCAGCTATAATCATGTTGTGCAAGATAATGCACGTGTACATGATGTCGGCGATATTCTTAACGTACCAAAGCCGAGAAGGGGACTTCACAATGTTGAATCGGCCTTGAAGGACACCAAAAGCTCTTTCGACGTCTTTCCGAGCAGACTCTTGACGCTGCGCAAAAAGAATCCGTCTCGGCTCTTGTGGATTGCTGAACGACTTCACGAAAGTCGACCACCTTGGGTAGATACCATCGGCGAGATAGTAACCCATGTGGTATGCATTTCCGTTGACGGTGAAGTCGATCGCCGGTGCTACACCATTCAAAACATCATCGAAGAGTGGTGAAGAATATAGCACGTTCAAGTCGTTGTTGGATCCGGCAACACCGAAATATGCATGCCAAATCCATAGGCGGTAGTCGGCGACTGCTTCAAGGATAAGCGTTGGGCCGCCACCTTTGTGGCCGCTTAACTGTTGTCCCCTCCAAGCAGTCGGGCAATTCTTCCACTTCCAATGCAAGCAGTCAATGCTGCCTAGCATACCGGGAAAACCGTGGACTGTTTCGTGAAGACGAAGCAACCGTTGACAATCGTCGGTGGTGGGTGCCCGAAGGAATTCCTCGCCGAAAGCAGAACGAACGTCGTCGCAAAAACTCTTGAGGCATAGGATTCCAGTTGACTCACCGACATGCAAATACTCGTCGAAGAGGTCAGCCGTTTGCCCAGTAGCAAGTTGTCGGATGGCACAAGTACACTTTTGCAATGCCGTGAGACTTTGCCGACCGGTTGCGTCTGCACCTTCTTGAAAGTATTCAACGCGGATGGACAATGTGTTGACGATACGCATAAACAACCGTTTTGACATGCGAAAACGGCGCCGAAAGTAATCTTCTGGATACCGCGGCTGGTCGAAAAAATAGTCGGCAACGAGCCTTTCATGGGCTCCCTCTCGATCACGAGGGATGTAGCGACGTTTTGCTCTAGTTGGTTGAGGAGGAGGGGCGGGGGTATTGGCGGCGACATAGGCTTCATAGGCGGCATGATATTGTTCATAATATTCTTGTTTTTCGCGCTCCGCTTCCGCAATGAGATTGGTGAAATCCATTTTTGAATTTTTTAGAGAGAGTTTGGGTGAGAGAGGAAGATGTAGATGATTTAGTATGAAAAAGTATGAATAAGAGATAATTTGATGTGAAAAGTGGATGATGAATGTGTGTAAGTGGATGATGAATGTGTGTATTTATAGATGATTTTGGGATAAAAAAAAAAATTCACAAAAATCCAAAAAAAACGTCTATAAACGGCTCTATTTTTTGGGGAATCCAAAAATATATTTTTTTTTATTTTTTGGTATTATTTTGAATTAATTATGAATTTTTTTTAAAAAAAAAATAAAAATCGAATTTGCCAATGGCATAGCCGTTGGCCAATAAAAACACGCCACGTATGGCTGCTCAGCGGCACGGACATGCTCTTAGCTAAGAGCAGCGCCGTGCCGCTGGCACGGACGGACGAGCTCCAGCGGCGGACGGACGAGCTCTGTCCAGCGGCATGGACGGACGAGCACCGCTGCGGATGCTCTTAGAGCGTCCACAAGCCGGACACTTTTACGTTTTTTGTCCATAACCACTTTTTATATGTCCACAGCCAAAAAAAAAAAATCCGCAGCAATAGTGGACACTTTTTTTAGCCACATTTCACTTTATAATAAAAACAATTAAAAATTCGAAAAAAAAAAAAAAAGGAAATCGGCGACCGCCGCGGCAGTTTCGCCGTGCAATAGATAGTCACGGCCGCCGCCGCTTTTCTCTCTCCTCCGGCTCGTCCTCGGCGCTTTTGGGGCGAAAGCCCTTCCGCCCCACAAAAGCCGTCCACCTCCGGGGCGGACGCTTCCACCACAATAGACAGCCGCAGCTTAGCCGCGATTGGGGCGGCCGCCGCGCAGCCCCTATTGTGGATGCTCTAAATTCCGTTTTGATATTTGAAGCAACCAAAGTCCAAAACTATCGGTTCATATCATTTTGGGATTCATTTTATCAATATTTTCTCAAAATCATTGTTGCATCTTCTGTCTGTCTGACAAAAACAAATATGAACAAATGACCAGAGTAAAATCATACAATCATCCAATAACAGTAATAGAAGAACTAATCTTATCGTTTTATAATCTACAGAAGAATTTGTAATGTTGCTATTTCGAATGATCTTGGCATGAAAAAATCGATTTTATGTGTTTTATCAATTCAAATTGGCGTAATGATCCCTAAAATTGCAAACTTTGAACGAAATTTGGTATATTTCATAAATTGAAACCTATTAGTATCATTTATCATCATTTCCCTTGAGTTCGTATTGAATTTAATTTTCAATTTTCGTGAAACTCGATAATGACTTACCATTCTTCCTAAAACTGTAAACCAATGTCAACAGGGGCTAACTGAACTATCCATCTTAAATTTTATGACAATACCATCCTTGTCCAACAAAGTTAGAAATTTCACTGATCAATGACATTTCCAGACAAGCCAAATTCATATAGATTGAAAAGGAAGTTCATTAACACAGATGTTGAAGCAAAGAGTTCAACTCTACAACTGATGTTTGTAAACTATCAAGAGCTGCCTCCACATTATCCGACACTAAGCATGTGTCGCGCGACATGGCTTCAACCAGTTCTGTCTTTCTTCGTGTTACTTCGTCTTTTGCCATCTGCAAACCTTCTGCTTCTCTTGCTTCTCTCAACAGCTCCTCGTGCACGATTTTGATCTCTTCTTCTCTCAGTTCTGCTTCGAAAACACTCTGATGGTACTCGGCTACTATGCTTTCAAGTTCATGTTTACCACTTTCTTTAACCTCCACAAGCATTTCTTTCTCCCGAAGAGAGTTTTGAAGTTTGAGGTTCATTTCATCAACAACGAGCTTTTCTTTCTGCACTTCAGCTTCAAGCATCTGTATTTCACTCTCCACCTTGGCCAGCTTGCAGTTCATAGCCTCACATTCCTTCCTTACATCGCTCAGCTTTTCTCTGTTGAGTTTCATTTGATTTTGCAGATTCTTCTTCTCTTCCTCAGATTTGAGCAAAGCAGTGGCTTTGCCTGTCACTTGCCAATTTCTGTTAGAGAGGTCATTTGCTGGTTTCTCAACATTATCTATTGCAAAGAGAACTCTCTCACTTTCCAGTTTCTGATTTTCCTCATCCACTTTCTGTTTCAAGTTTTCTCTGATGCTTCTCAGTTCATTCTCAGTTTGTTTCATATTTGAAAGGGCATTTACTAGTTCCCGCCTGGATGTCTGAAGGCTGGCTAACTCCTCTTTTCTTCGACTAAGATGTTGTGTAGAAACCTCCAGTCTTGAACGTGCCATAGCCTCGCGCTGTTCAAAGTAACTCAGTGAAGAAGAGAAGTTCGTCAAAGAGTGCTTCAAGGCCAGCAATTTCTTGTGAGCCAGTTCTTCTCTCTCATGCAGCTTTGATGAGAGTGCTTGTAGGTGTTGACACTCCTGTTGTTTAGCCTGTTTACTGCATTCCAGTTTCCCAATCTGTGTTGCAAGAGTATCAACTTCAATCATTGCTCTCTCAAATGAGCCAAAAATTCTTACTGCTTCAGCAGAGTATGAAAGCTTTTCTCGTGATTCTGCAAGCATCATACCTATTGACCTCAGATCTTCACACACATGCATTGGGAATGTATTAGGTTGGATTCCAGCAGTTGGATTCCCTGGGCTCATGCAATTTGATTCTTCAAATCCCAACATACAACTTTCTTCTTGTTCTTCAAGTTTTCTTGGCTCATCTATTTCCATTTCGTCCTGCTCAATTGGTTCTACAACATAATTCTTCCTGACTTCTTCGAATGACACTGTATTTGCTTCATTTGATTCGTGCAGTGGTGAGTCTATGAAACATAGGTTATGCTCATCTTGCACTTGCACTTCATATAAGCACGATTCTACATCAATGTCCGCATTTACACTATCTGCATTTAGCTCATTGGACTCCACTTCCTTTAGCTCGTGTACATTCTCAAGAAAACCTGAAGCTGCACCAAAACTAAGACGTTGACCTTTATCGACTTCAACAAGCTTTTCTGGAAAGCTATTATCTCCTTCATCATCTGCATGCTTCACCTGGCCAGAAGCAATTACTTTTTTCAGGTCATCTCTCTCTAGCATTGCATTCTCGTATAGACTCAAAAGCTTATCATTTTCTTCATGCATTTCTGTAAGTTGACATTTTAGCTTTTCAAACTCTGCCTCTATCTCCACTCCCCTGGTCTCATCTACTTTAGCAGTGTTATCACTGTGATCTTCTGTGGTATCTTGCCAAGGGATTTCAGAACCATCAGAGCTCTTTGTACGGTTTTCTGCAACTGCCTTTTCATACAGGTCAATCAGTTTATTGTTATCATCAATCAAGACCTTGAGCTTCATCTTCAATTCATCATTTTCTTTGGACAAGAAAATTGCCATTTCATGTGCTTCTGCTTCTCTTTCGCTGGCTGCTCCAATGGCATCAACCATAGTTTTTAGTTCTATTTGATCACTTACACCCACATTCACGAGAGAAGGAACTCTAGGTTCTTGTTTCTGTGCCTCAGCTACTATGGCTTCTTTTGACAATTGCTCGGCCTTGAGCTCTTTAACCAACTCATCAACATTCCTGCCAAATTGTCCATATGTTAAAACGCATAATTATTCAGGTCCATTGCACAGGATGCCTATTTTTGACCTTAAGAAATTCTAAGTTTTCAAATATCTGAATCAGCAGAAGCCATGACCAAATCATTTAAAAAGTTGTGGGGTGTATTAAAAGGTGTCCTTACCTTTCTAACTTTTCTTTCTCACCAACAAGGTAGTCAATTTTTCGGTGAAGTCCGTCAATCTCTGATTGGTTTTGAATGGCCTGATAGAACAAAAAAATGAGTGGACATGATTTAATTTAGGTAAACTAATCATAAATAGGAAGGGGGTTGAGGAAGAAGATAGAGAAGACATATAATAATCTATATATACCTGCATGCGCAAGAACTCATTCTCTTCACTCATTGATGTGCGCCAGGGTGATGCTGATTCCTGCAAAAGAGACAACTTACATAAGTAACAAAATCT
The DNA here is from genome assembly GCF_029641045.1 of Salvia hispanica. Classification (NCBI taxonomy): domain Eukaryota; kingdom Viridiplantae; phylum Streptophyta; class Magnoliopsida; order Lamiales; family Lamiaceae; genus Salvia; species Salvia hispanica. The sequence continues at coordinate 13,618,951 of NC_142694.1, forward strand.
CCTGACTAACTTTATTTGAATGCCGTTCAGAAAATTCTAAGAGCTGATCAACTATGTCTATGTGCACGCAATGTGACAGGTGAATAAAAAGTTGTATTTTATAAATATCAATGTAGTTTAGACCCAAACAATGCCTTCAGCTAAAGCAAACTATGATATATTCTTATCCTAATTATTGCACAAAAAATCATAATTGATGAAAAGTGAAACTGATCCGAATTAGTCAAGCATTGTTTGAGCAACGTCTAACAGTGTGCAGATAGAGGAAAGATACATAAGTATATCAGAGAAACCTTCTTGCATTACCTTATTGGAAGTCAAAAAGTTATTAGCATTGGGAGTGCCCAATACTGAATCATTGATTTCGTTCTGTTCCATCAATAAGAGCCATTGTTAGCTTCAAAAGTTTCATATTTTAATAATTATACTTACAAATTCAATTAAAACAAGATAAGCACCTGACTGTTAGTGCAATCCGACTCATGCATAAGTTTCCAATCAAGAGCTTCTCGTAGCTGCAGAAAGCACAAACTCATAAATTGAAACTGGTGATGTGTGCAAACTTCAGATCGAGGAGATTATAAAAAGCTGCAAGACATTACCTCTTTCTCTAGTACTGTAATCTGTTCATGAAGTCTTTCCCGTTCACCTTCCTCACAAAATAACTTTAGTCTGAATATACCAAATATTATACCAGATTTGATTAGCAAATAATAATAAACGGATGCATATACCTAGAAAGAGAAAACACAAATACGAAGCAGCTACTTGAACTGAGGTAGTTATGGCATGTCAACAATATCCCTATCAAACCAAAAAATTGAAGAATAGCTAGCACCGGTTGTACTTCAACTAATACTCCCTCTGTCCCACATTACTTGAGGCGTTTCTTTTCGGCACGAGATTTAAGAAACTTGTATTTAGTGAGTTAAATAAAGTAGAAATGAGAATAAAGTAAGAGAGAGGAGAGAAGGTAAAATAAAAGAAAGAATTACGTGTGATATGACTCAAGTATCTTGGGACAATCCAAATTGGAATACGACCCAAGTAACTTGGGACGGAGGGAGTAGTACAATATACTAAGATTCATTATATAAATCATCACTTTCAAACATGATAGTCGTAAGCAACAAACTGGAAATACTTGCCTTCTGATCTCTTCTTTCAGTCGCAGATTCTCCATAGCAAATCTTGTTACCTCCTGGTTACGGTCTACCTGAGCATGCAAGACCTCTATTACCTTTAAATGCTCTTCTCTTTCTTTGAGCAAGTGAGTCTCAGCCGATATCTTTCCAGAAGCAACAGATTCTAGTCTCTTTATTTGAGCTTCTCGAAATTTCAATCTCATCTTCAGACCTTGAACCTCATCTTCTCTTTGTTTGGCCTGATGATGCAAAAATGGTCATAAACTCAAAAAGGATTACGTACACATTCCTCAAACTGATATCAGAGATTTAGAAGGTGAGTTTCTTTTTTTCCTTTGCATAATCTCAGGTAGTGCAGATGAAGTGAAAATGGATGCAGCAAAAAATTTCCCTATTGCACAAAGAAAATTTGTAACTGTAATTTTCATTTATCATAGTTGACAACATGGTGCTCTTATTAAAGACTAACAAACCAACAAATTTATGCATAGATTGATACGATTTTCCACATTATTAGACTCAACCTTTCTAATCATTATTGTTCCTATAAATATCCTACAGATGCTAAACAAAATTATTTACTTTGGACGGTATGGAAGCAATATACTCCCTCCGTCCCAGATTTGTAGTAACATTTTGCCATAAAAGTCCGTCCCACATTTGGAGTAACATTTAGAATTTACCATATTTACACATAAAATTTTACCCCATTATTCACTAAAATTACACCCAAATGCCATTATCTATATTAAAATAAATCAAAACAAAAATAAAAAAACCAAAAAGTCAAAGAGGGACCCACCTTCAACCAACTCACTTCATTTATTACACACTCCATCATCTCACTTCATTTATTACACACTCCATCATCTCACTCCACTATCTCATTTCATTTATTACACACTCTACCTCTCACTTCATTAATTACACACTCCACCAATTTCTTAAAACCCGTGCCATAACTAAATGTTACTACAAATATGGGACGGAGGGAGTAAACATTTCCATTCACCTTGCTCCTCAATTGTGTTGTGTGAAATAATTGGATACATCAATTCTCATTTTAAAATCCATCAGCATATAATAGATTTTACTAGCAGGCAACATGTTTAAGAAAAATAACAGAGTCACAGACACAATTTACTATTTAGAGAACAATAATATCAACAAAGAAACTTAACATTTTGTGTTTGTCATTTGGAACAGAACTAGAATTGACAGATATGATCATTGGGGTCGGGGAATAAACATGTTGTACATCATTCCTGTATGCTCATATCTTCTTCACAGGTAAGCTTTTAATTTTCTAAATGTCAATACTTTCCCTAGCATTCGTTTAAAAGCTTCCTCGTGGCAAGAATTCAGTCTACTCGTTAAGATCAAATTTATGGGGTATGATAAAATATGGACTGAAAGTGTCAGATGGGAATTACCAGCTGCAGAGCTGCTTGATTTTCTTCTGCCAAGGACTGCAGCGCAGTGTCCTTGTCAATTTCCCTCTGAAGAGCTCCAACAAGAGCAACTTCATACTCCTTTTTCTGAAGCAATAAAGAGGAAATTAAGTTAGAAAGAGAAACCATGCAAAATTCTCATTCTCGTAGTGGAGACATTTCAACCTACATGTGACATCTTTTTCTGTGATACAATTGGACTGGAAAATCCTTGTTGCCCATCCCATTTAAAGGTTCCTGGAGATCCTGGAAATGTTATTGATAGAGCATCTCCATCGTGGCTTTCAGCTCCACCATTTACTAGGCCCCTCAAACGAGATACTTCTTTCTAAAAATTGCATATACCAAAATTACAGGGTACGTACAATACAAAATAGTCATTGCAGGAAATAGAACAAATACAAAGGGATTAAACCTTTTCTAGATTGATATTAAATCATAATCTACATATAGACCTTTGGACATGAAGAGAACTATTGGTTTGTCCGTTTGTGTGTGTGTATGCCAGAGATAATGTGATAACGTCAATTGGTTAAGAAATTTTGTTGTTAATGTTACCTTGAGGTTTTGGTTTTCAATCCTAAGAGCCAGCACATCACCAGAAGCATCTTCATTAACAATAGCCTAGTGTGGTAACAAAATGGAGAATTAGCGAAGGCCAGTATAGTAATAGCAACACTGACACCATAATAAAGAATATAACATCAATGAGCATAATAACAGTTATAGGCTTAAAGGTATACTGCATTAGCAACATCCAAAGACAGCTTTTCATGATCCTCCATCAGTATAAAATTAGCTGATTCTAGTGAGGAAAGCCACTTACATGATTTTTTATAAATTTGGCACGTTGGGCAAACTTTAATGTGCTCAAAGTTTCTAGCGAGCAGCTGCAAGGGGACAGATTTATGTGAATTTGAATTTGTACAGTAACTTAAACGGAGTAGGAACTACTGGGAAAATGAGAATTATAAATTTTGGAGAACAGTAAGTATATCCATACACATTTACACATTTTACTTAATAGTTCAGATCAAGAAAATTGTACCTAGTCGAGGGACTAATGTTTGCAATGATTATTGTCTTTGCATTTCCCCCAAGAGAATCCTGCATAATATTAATCAGAAATAGAAATAAGGCTCATAAGTATCGATACCAAAAAAAATCCAGTTTCACATCGATCAGTGAGCATAATAAATGGATTTTCTGATTATTTTCTCACACACACCAGAACAGCACTTATACGCTGTATATATTTAAACCCAGATATAGCTTCTTCATGATCTGAAAATAGAATCATCAACCTGAAGCAAAAAAGTGAGCTTGGAATCCCTGTAAGGAACATGAGGTGTCCTCCCATTGGATATGCTCACGAGATTCATTATCACGAGTCTGCATATTACATATATATCCATTCTCAGTTTTGTAGCCAATAGGCAAAGCATAAAACTAAGATAGTTCAACATAGCACCAAAAGCAAGCATACCCTAAAGTAGAAAGAGACTTGTTGATATTAGTAGCTTCCTTCAAACGTTCACCTTCTGCACCAGAGCTCTTTTGCCTGTATTTGAAGCAAAGAATGTGAGATCAACATAAAGTTATTTCTGAAGTGCATGATTGACCTCGTCTATAAATTTCACCCTCTCTTTCTCCTACATAGTTTCAGTTTACCTTTCAGATCCGGCTAAATCCACAAGATTAAGACGTGCAAACCGGTGATGAGTCACCCCCTCAGACTCCCACTGGAAGAAAGAATGTGTTAATAGTTCAAATAGAAGTTCGAGGTCACACTTGTACTATCCAAAAAAAAGTTTGGTAAAAAAAGAACAAAGAGTTATTTTTTTTCACCTTACTCTCTATGGCGCATGTGAATACACTATGAGAACGACTACTAGCATGGTTCATGTTTGTTGCAGCTACCTTTCTGTTGACTGAACCCTGAAAGTATAATATTGACAAATGAATCGTAAGAACTTTTAGAATTAGAATGGACATCATGTGCTAGGGTTTATCAGGTGAAAAAATAATTTTAGTCTGCATACGGGACCTTCAAATCCTTCAATCTTATTATTTCATGATCACGATATATTATCTAAACCAAACTCATGGTCTGTGGTTATACTATAAAATATGGAAGCAGTATATCAGTGAAAGCAAATTCAGTTGTCTTGTTCCAGTCATGCATATATGGCCATTTTGTTAATAATGTAACAATCCATATTGCTTCTGCATCTTTCAAGTATTTATAAACAGCATATAATGCTCATTTTTGAAACATGAAAGAAAAATCAAGTCATGAATAAAGGAAATCATACCTGAATGAGTTGTTGGATAACATCACGAGCACTCGTGACTTCTACCTCAGTGACATTTTCTACGTAGATACCTTTATGAGTGTCTTCTCTTATCTGCAAAAACCATGTAACAAGTTCAATCAGCTAAATCATTTGTATTCGCAAGAAAAAAGGACCATGGAGCTCAGAGCCTATCCAATGCAGATTTTGGAAATGAAGAGCATGAAATTGCAGGCTGCCAGAAGATTATAGTTTAACATAGAGTCGATGTTAAATTTTATTTCACAGGTTGAATTGTGAAGTCCATACATGAACCTCAACATGGCTTGCAAGAATCCCATTACAGCAAATTTCTGAGGGCTAGTCCCATAAATCCACATATTTTAAACTGAAGAATGTGGTTTAAAATGCACTTGAATTTCTGACAGTTCTAGAGGTTTGAATTGTTACAAGCACAACTAGTATGGCCTAATTTATCAAATTCTTGGGACCACTGTAGGTGTACTGGTGTGCATTCTTTATCCAAAAAAAATGTTAGTCTCAGCAGGCACCTGTTTCTCAAAATGTGATACAAAGATAGAATAAGTAACAGATACAATCCATACTTAACGTGAAGAATTGTGATTGATACCTGTAAATTAGAAGATAAGGGATCCAAAAGATCAAGAATCTGTTCGTTGTAGATTTCTATGAAGGAACATCTACAAGTAAATTTTATTTTTTCCTCCCTTCGAGCATCTTTATCCTGTGACATATAAAATGACTAAAAGATGAATTTGACTGTGGCATATATGACAGATACAGACAAGTAATAAGCTAGATCAATCAGCATTAGCAAATGAAAGGCAAGAGCTTGCAAAATGAACCTAATTGGGCAACTTTAAGACAATGTTGTTGGCTCTCTCTAGTAGAATCTAACCATAAAATATTATTGAATTTTTTGGCTCCAGAGGTTGATTTCTCGTAGATAAATTTCAATCCAAAAAAGAAGATAATTTTATACAAGAAATATTATGATCATAGGATAACCATACCTTTTGAATCCTGGAGAACAAGTACTCAAAAACTCTCGGTGTCATCCCACAGTTAACACTGTGTCTCCTAGTTCCTCCCTCAATGTCTCCCAGCATTGTATGAGTTTTGCCACTTCCAGTCTATATACATCAAAAGTGAACGGGAAAATAAGGAAAGTTACCTAGTATACAACCATAAGCATTTCCAAAATTATAGAACACTAAGAATGGCAGCAATTAATGTTGGAGATTTGTATGCTATCCTCAAAGCCTACATAAAAGTCCCAATAGTACCAACGGCCAATAATATTAGAATGCTCAAAGACACCGTAAAACTTACTTGTCCATAAGCAAACATGCAGCTGTTATATCCTAGCATGCAATTTTCCACCATTGGAATCCCAGCAACTTTAAACAGCATTTCCTGTTTAAGGAACGCCAACATGAAAATACGAGATATATAAAACCTTATTTAACGAAATCAAACACGCAACAGTGAAAAAAAATACTACCTGGCTAACACTTTCATCTGCAACGATATCAAACGTAAATCGGGATTCTGGATGTCCCGTCCACGTAATTGTCTGGGAGCTATCCTGCCTAACACATCTGTTAGAGCCTTGAACAGATATCTCGGAGCTGCTCAAAGGCCGTAACCGAATAATAACCTGCAAATCACCAAATTGATAGTCACTACATATTTTATCATTGTCAATTTTACATAGACTTCCTAGAGACTTATGCCTGAAATTTTCATAAATCGCACATTACAGTAATCGAATTAAGAGCAAGTAACCGATTCAGCTCAATGCAATATTGTAAACCGAAAGCCTAACCTAATTGATGAAATTAAGAGAAATGTACCTGAACATTGTGGTCCTTCCAAAAATTAGGGTCGAGACCGAACTCGAAACTGCGTGCAGTAGCGGGGGCGGCCGAGGTGGTTTCGCCATCTTCGGATACATAATTATCTCTGCGAGCTGATCTGAGAGTCAGATCTGGAGTGCTGGCGGAGTTCTTCATGACGGGGGTTGCCGATTCGGCCAAGTCAGGGTGGTGAATTTGGCCATAGCCAAAGCGCGACCTAAAAGCAGACATGGCGGATTCGGTGTTGGAGGAGAAGAGCGGCATTTGGAGGTCTCCAGCGAATTTGATGAAGAGAAATGAGTTCGATGAGATAGAGAGAGTGAATAAGAGAGAGAGGAAGTGGAAGAGACCGTTGAAGAGTTTGAAATATTTTGAATTTGAAAGCGTGGAGCCAATATATCGGCTTTGCCCTTCTGGTTGAGATTCGAATATCAGATTTTCATGTATTTATATATGGGTTAATTACAATTTACAACTAATAAACCGACCTTTTACAATTTTTTTTATTTGTATGACAACTTTTATGAAGTACGTGTACCTATCGATTTTTAAATTAGAGGGAATATCTTTTTTTATCCACGAACTTTGCCAAAGTATCATTTTAGGTTCGTAAACTTTGAAAATATCATTTCAGGTCCATCAACTATGAGTTAATATCATTTGAAGTACTTTTTTACTATTTTCAAGTTTTTTTGGACAAAAATACCCTTGATACTTTAAAGGGTATATATTTTTAATAAATTTATCCTATACTCATATTTTTTATAAATATCGTATGGCTCTTGGCGGCTCAAAATGCTTTCTTCACGTATTGTGCTGGAATGAGACGAGATCACGATAATGCAGCGATGTGGCACCACAACTAGAGTATCTCTACTCTATTATTTCACATATTTTATTCTCTCTTGCCCAACACATAAAACAAAACTACATAAAAATGTCAAAAAAAGGAAATGTTTCCCTTAAAATGAGGGAATACACTCTTTTAACCAAAGCATAGAATTGAAACATAGTTTCATTTATCACGTTAAACAATGCAACATCAAATCTTTTACAAAGCTCAAAAAGTAAAAACTCAAATCACACAACAAAGTGATAGAAGAAAGACATAGGAAATAAGTGACTAGAGAGAATTGTGTGCAATGAATTTGTTGATAAGGAGCATTAGTTGCTGAGACGGGTCTGAGAAAGGGTCGATGGTGAAGAAACCATGTTGCTGCCCTTCAAACTCCGCATATTCAATCTTCTTTCCCCATTTCTTTAGCCTATTAGCATACTCCACTGCTCTATCCCGCAGCAGATCGCAGCTCCCAACAATTAACAGAATTGGGCCCAAATCCATTGTTTCAAGATTTGGGCTGCTAGGCCCAAAAGGATTCACTAGTGGATGGTCTGTTGTTTCTCCAACTGGGATTGACAATCTCCAAAACCTATTCACATTGTAAATTTTGAAATGACCATATACTTATAGTAGTGTAAATTACAAAAATAACTATAGATGGATAAATTTAGGTCAATCCCACACTGTTTAAGATCTGAAAAATTAAAAGATGAAAATTTGCAATCATCTCATTCGCCCCCTTTATGACGAAATATGCAATGATAATGATATGGCAAAGCCAATTTTAAATACATCACCCACCACATAAACATATAGTATAACCTTAAAGAAATGAGCTAACAAAGTCATAACACTTCTATATGTTGCAAAATTTTCACTTTTGTGACTTAATTTCCAGATTTTAAAAAGCGTGTGACGGACCAAAATTTAACCATCTATCATGATTTATTTCGCAAGTTGCCGTCATTGTATTAAAAATATAAATCTTGTTTAATTATAAATGTTTCCTTCAATTATTTAGATTCTAAATTTTTAAATTCCTTGAATAGTAAGTTTCAATTATTAAAAAAAACAACAGACCTGTCAATGAGCTCAAGGTTAAGGAATGCATCCTTTGGTCCATTAGCCTCAAACTCAGTCCTCACAGTCCCACCAAAAAATGGAGCCAAATACACATATCCTCTCACTTGGACAGGACCCAGCCACCCTAACTCGGCTCCAACCCGAACGGCTAAGTGGTGCGCAATGTTCCCACCGGCTGAGTCACCCGAGATGAACACGCGGCTGAAGTCCGCCACGTCCGTGAGCCATCTATCCGGCTCCTCAGCCGTGGCTTGGCCCCGGAGCCACTCCAGGGACGAGTAGCCGTCCTCGATGGCCGCAGGGAGCCGGTTCTCGGGGGCCAGCCGATAGTCGGGTGCGACGACTAGGGCCTGGAGCTGGGAAGCCAGCCCGAAGCAGTAGTTCTGGCAATTGGGCCATGTCCGGGAGCCGATGCAGAAGCCGCCGCCGTGGATGTAGTAGAAGATCGGGAGCTTGGGCGAGGACGGGTTAGCCGGCTTGTAGAGGCGGAGCTGGAGGTTGTGCGCGTGGTCGAAGACGACATCCTTCCATAGCACGGAGCCGTCGTCTCGCACATCCACGTGGAAGCTCGGGTTTTCGGAGCGCCATATGGAGCCGTCGCTGTAGACTCGAAGAACGCCGCGGCACTCCTCCACTTCATAGAAAGGAGGAGCGCCTGTGGTGGCGGAGGCAGTGTTTCCCTCACTCATAGATTACACTTCTTCAACTATGATTCTCCCTCTCTCTCACAACTCATTAATAGGCAAAAAATATCACAGATAAATGACAACAGAGCACCAATGCAAGAGTTAGAAAGTGTTTTGGCAGCCGACCAGTTTTGTCATTACCATTATCTTTTAAACATTCATAAATCAACCAACTATGCAAAGGACAAAATCTTCCAACCAACTATGGTCAGGTTAGGTTCCTATTTTGTCACAATTATGAATAATTCTAGGGATACCAAATTTCGGAGATGATTCATTTCAGAACTTTTCTTAAAGTGAGGACAAGTAAATACATTAATATTAGTTATAGACTCAATATTAGTTCGCTGATTCATGAATATCAGTCTTTGACTCAATATATAAGGAACTAATATGTTTTGTGATGCTAACCCATATTAAATGTATCAAAGAACTGATACGATTTTCATTTTTTAGTTTAGAAAAGTTCTCATCGGAACCACCCCCTACCTAATATGTGGCGTCACTTGTTCCAAATGCTACTTAGGTATCATACGCACGATGTCATATAATAAACGCGACGTGTTTGGACTAAAAATTGGGCCATTAAGAGACAAGTGTAAGAAACCATAACTCCAAACAAATGGAATCAACAATGGAGAGTTAGTCTTACATTTTCAAGAGTGGAACAAGAAATAGAATGAGTAAAGAGAGCCTCAAACTCTAACTAGGCGCTATAGTCGCTTCGAATAACCCGATCCTCCACACTTCTTGCAGAGTATCAATCCTGTCAACAAATTTCATCACAAAATTACAAGTAATTTCAGTTTGCATTGACAAAAAAAAAAGAAAAGAGCTTAAATCAATCTTGAAGCTAAAACAGAAACATAAACAGATAATGGAATCAATCCATTAAGTAGTAGGAGTAATACCTGCACCCTTGCACACTTTACAATCTACAAGCCCTGTCTCAACCTTCATCTTACCATCATTGCAGAACACACATTTTGTTCCACCTGCTCATCAATGGTCATCAAACACCAGTATACTATCATAACACACTTAATTAAGGTTAAGGGACGAGCCTCGTTAAAATATATACGACAAAAAGAAGTCCTAAGAAAAACAGGACGGGAAGAAATGGGCCATTCAGTTGCCATGTTTACTTGTGAGTAAAGGCCATGTCTAATCTTATCTTGTGTTCGGTTGCCTGGTATCTAAACAAACTGCCCGTGACAATGTATCTTGGCCCCTATGACTGATTTAATCCTACACAAATTCCATTTTGGTCATATTGTATCTTATTGTTATTTTGTTTAACTAACCGAACGCAACGAAAGTATTTGGAAAATAGAATTACAAATTTGAATCCATCAACATATAGCACAAAAAAAACAATTATGATTGGGGATTTCAGTTGTATATTAAACTGATTATTAAGAGACTAGTGAAAGAGTTGGAAAGAAAGAAATACCATTTCCAGCACATCTTTCACACGGTACAGGATCTCCCTGCATATACAAAAATCTCAGAATTGATCAACAAGCACATAAATTTGTATTCATTTTACTTTGAATTATGTTAGTCATTACTTGAATATAAGAGTGATTGCAAGGCAAAAATGTAAAATTCATTAGTATTATATTTTTCATTTGATAAAAAAGTTGTTAATGTGAATTACCTTGAGACCAAGAAGGAGGGAGAGAGAAATGGCAACCAAAACACTAACAGTGACCAAGAAAGTCTGGGTGTCAACTATAGGCGGCGAGTCGATTCCGGTGAAGAGCAAAATGGGGTTGGTTGAAATGGTGGGGTGATGATGGAATTTGCTCAATTCTGAGAATTTTGAATTACTATATGATAACGCTGGGATTTCTGAGTTTGGGTGATGAGAGGGAAAGAAGAGAGATGAAGGAGGGGAAGAAGAAGGAGACGGTGATGAGAGGGAAAGTGGCGGCGGCGGCGGTGGTGCTGCTGCAGCCATGAAGTGGCTGTCGTTTGGATTGAGATTCTAACATGTGGAGCTCCGAGCTTCGTTTCCATTTTCTTTTCTATTTTCTTTTTTCAACATTTATTTTCATATCTTTTTGAGATTTTATTTATATTTCACCCAACTGTAAAAAAAAATTAATTTAATAGGAGTACTAAAGTAGACAGTTTCTTCATCCCTCCATCTAAAAAATACTCCATATATTCCATTTAAAAATTACTATCTCCGTCCACCAAAATTTATTCCACTTTGACCTGGTACGGGTTTTAAGAAATATAATGGAAAGTGAGTTGAAAAAGTTAGTGGATTGTGGGTCCTACTTTTATATAGTTTTATAATAAAATGTGAGTAGGAATGAGTTAGTGGAAGATGCGGTCCACTACCAAAAATGGTAAAAATGAAATAGGACAAATTTTGGGAAACGGACGAAAATAGAAAAATTGGACAAATTTTCATGGACGGAGGTAGTAAAAGTTTTTCAATTGAAACACTACCAATTATATTAGTTTTACTTTTAACCAATACTACTTATTCATTATAGACTAAAAGTTCAATTTTGGTCTCTTACATTTGCCTTAAAATTCTTTTTATTCTATATATTAAGTTTGTCCTTTTGGTCCCTACCATATTATTTTGGTACCTTTTGGTCCCAACAAGGTCACAAACTTAATATATGGGACCCGAAAAGAATTTTATGAAAAATGTAGGGGACCAAATTGGACTTTAGTCCTAGATTATAATTAAGTTATTAAATTAGTCAAACATTTTAACCGTTAGTTTTAACAAAAAATGATTATTTTGGACCAAAACAATATATTTAGGATCAAAAGGTACCAACAATATGTTAGGGACCAAAAAGTCACAAACTTAATGTATAGACCCGAAAATAATTTTAGGGTAATTCTTCTTTTTTATTTTGCTAATTTTATATTAAAATGCATCTCTTTCATCAATGAAAATATCTATAATGAACGACGGGAATATATTTGTCTTCGGTGCATGGAACTGACATTCTTTTAACCCTGAGAGTATAAAACTAGTATCTCAAAAATTAATTCATTTTAAGTAAAAAATGAAAAAATAGGAAGCACGTTTTTTCATATTATTACTTTTTCTATTATTCTCTTATTATTTTCCTAAAATAAATTATTAAAAGAAGCATCTATAGATTGAGATTTTGCTTGTAGGTATGTGTTTAAGTTCATATTTTTGCATTGAATTTTATGCAATTGTGTAAACTCCTAACATTAATGTTAATTTCTTTATCTTGTTTATCTAGCAACTATACTACCAGAAAAGCAAACAGCCAAAGGCGTATTATTTTCAATTTGCATATTAACAAGTTTATTAGCCCATTCAACTCACGCAGTAAAATGGAGAGAAATATCGAAAAGCTAAATAAAAATAGGACACAACACAACAATTACCACAAGAATTATTACTCTGAAATCAAGTTCAAAGGTAGTTGTACAACATCCAAAGCTCTTGATTCTGCTTTTCTTTTCCTACTAGTTTTATACACATGTACATCTTAGAATTGAAACCAAAATCTTGACGACCCTTTCTACAGCGCTAGCATACACAGGCCAAAATTTCAATCTAAGAACCTACGAATCAACAAAATTTACTAATCGAACCATCATCTGATGGAAGCCATGGTAAATTCAGACAACAAAGTATCCATCTGGAGAGATCTCACATACTAATATCTGCTGAAGAGCTTGCAGCACTGGTTTTTTAGAATCTAACAAGTGAAATGCATTTCTGAATCAATCTGTGGTTTCTGATGAAGACCTTGCAACAATGAAATGTTACAATCTAAACTGTGAAATGCATTTCTGAATCAATCTGTAGCATGCAACAATGAATGTTAGAATCTATACTGTAAAATGCATTTCTGACTCAATCTTTGGTTACAGGGTGTCCTCCAAAATCTTTGGCACGAAAGGAGAAAGAAGTGCCTCTGGTAGTTACAAAACTCGACCACTCCAGAATCCTGTTCCATTACCCTCTTAATTGTATATCTTCACAACAGATGGTTGACGACACTGAAAAAGATTTGGTAACCACAGATATTAGTGCAACCTATCCGCAGCATCCAAGAACAATTTGTGCACCATAGCAACTCCAATTCATGGCAATATAATAGATTCATAAGCAAGATACAACACTTCTTTTTAAGAACTACTACTACTTATAAACCAAAATGGGAGGTTGTTATTGAGGGTTCAATTTATGGTCCATCAAGCGCCCCATATGCAGACACTAACACTTTTTAAGGTGTTTAAACTAAACTCATATTTTTTATGTTAACAGAAAATAAATATATATATATCTATCTTCTTTAGTTATTTATCATATTTTTTATGTTAACAGAAAATAATAAAGATTGAAATATCAATACTCAAATATGGAGTACTTGGTAACTAAAGGCTTACATTATATACTAGTATTTCATAAAATTCAACGACAATTTTTTCAAGGAAAATGAGAACAAATTCTTATATGCTTATGTTTAGAAGAAAACTCAACACTTACTTAGGTCCTTACATGCTACTTAGTTGATACTATAACATATTAATAATAATAATCAATAACAATAATAATAAAGAATATAATAAGAAGAAGAATAATCATAACTAAATCAAAATATATTTATAGTAAGTGGCTGCTGGAGTAACATATTAGTATAATACTAGTACTAAATACTTACTAGACAATTTTTTCCAAAACTTGGAAAGGATCGTGGCCTTTAGCAAGTGTGTATATACGTATGTAGATCTTAAAGCAAGAACCTAATATGTTGAAGGAATTGATAAATGTTATCCAAAACTTTACAGAGTTTAGGTAACTGATTGAGAATTGGCGGAGAAAAAGCAAACAAGTGCTGGTTCAGAATACCTGATTAGCTGCAAGAGGCCTTTTGTGTTCCAACCCAAGATACTGCTCCCAAATATAAATGCTGCTTGTCTGCTGGCCCGAGATTCAGAAGAATAAATACGAATATTGTGAGATGTTGGCTCATCTTAACAATATAATATCAGTGGATGCTCAACAGAGAAATGAGAGGGGGTTTTTTTCCTTTTTGATTCTGTGTGTGTAAGGAGAGCGAGAGGGAGAGTGTGTATAAGATACAAAAAGAGACCTGGAATCGAGAAAACAAAAATTCTGAATTCTCTAGGTACTCGGTTCGATCTTGTGAAACAAAAGCAAATTTCCACTGGCAAAAAGAAGACAAGACCAGGGGGCAATAAGTTATCAACAGATTTTTAAGGGTTAGAATCACTTAAGACCTTAACATAATTAGTTCTCAGGCATACAACCTTAGAGAACTCTTCATCTGATACATCTAACTTTTTCTGAACACGAATCTTGACATTAGCTAAAATCTCGTCTGCATGAATGGCCAATAAAAAGGGCTCTCCAAAATTCTGAATTTTCTGCCACAAATATTGTGATAACAAATAACAAGGCATCAGAGTCATTATCCCAAGCATGGAACGGCTCATAAGCATCGACTACAATAGGTATAAACCAAATGTACCGCTTTGTTCTGATTTCCTTCATTCATAAAGTGATATACATGAATCAAGCGATCATGGGGACCGAGATGTTTCTCTTCTTCAGGTATCTGCAGAAATAAGGGGAAACTGTTGAAGATAAAGAATGACATAATTTAGTTAGGCGCATGCAGGGGCTAAAAAATGGCAATTACTTGCGTATGGGAAATGATATTGAACAAGAGAATTGGAGACCATGGACCTTAAAAGCACTTGCATGGATGAGTATGTAATGCACCCACCAATCAAACACACACACATGCTCGTGGAAGGAGGGGGGGGGGGGGAGGGAGGGAGAGAGAGAGAGAGAGAGAGAGAACCTCTTCTGCCTGTAAAGCCAAATAGTTGTCATTTATGCTTTCTATCTTTTCACCTGAAAGAAATATCTGAAAAGAAGTCCCTTTTTAGTACATAATTACTTTCTGATACATCAAGGATATGATGTAATTAACAAACCAAAAAAAGCAGCTTCTTGATCTTTAGTCCATCTGGCAGCCTATGTCAGATGATTCAGATCACACACCAGACACAGGGCAGCTCTAGGTAAAAAACTAACCCAAACTAACAAATTAATCTGATTGTTTCAAAGTCCTTAAAGTTCACTTTTCCTCACAGTCACCTACCAAGCACCAGCTTAATGCCACTTACATAATTCCCTGCTAGTTTCCGATTTATAAAAAGCATGTAGCAACATATCTTTCGTCGATACTCCAAAAATAAATTTTATTTAGCTGGAAGCAATATAGCATGGTAATTGAACGTTTTTCTTCAACTATAAACATACTTCTCCAACTTCTTAGAATATGTGGTGATATCCATAGTTTTAAATGACTCACCAATCAAGTTAACACATCCAAACCTTGTGTGAAATGTGAACATGGTCCTCAAATTTTTTAGTAAAGACAAACTAGTGATTAGGTCGTAACTAAATAAAACAATATATTTCTACCAATTTTGTTACTAATATAATCAAATGAGAACAAAGATTTATATACAAATAATGAAGATTGGAGCTGAAGACCTTGTAGATCTTGTGGGCGAATACTTCCAGCAATCTGAGTTCTACATCAGGACGAGACAGCTGAATCTGTATAGCAATCAAAAGATGCAATATCAGTCAAAGAAACACCAAAAAACAAATAATCCTAGGCACGTGAAGAAAGAAATTCCAGGCTTTGTAAGATGAATCCCAGTGAAATGTTGATGCAATGAAGCATCATCACTGGTCCCCTAGTTTACCTTCATCCTGAGATCATCAAGCAAATCAGCCACAGTGCTATCTTTAGACCGTCTAATAGAGTTAATTTCCATCTAGAAATCAGAAAGTGTAGGAGAATAATTATTTTGTCAAACAAATAGCAGAGGGGTAGATGTGTGTGCCAAGCACAATTAATTTACTAACTCAAACTAGAATATACTTCATCATTTGTCCCATGACGGAAAGCCACTCTAAGCGTTCTTAAGCCTTCCAATTCTGGCAGAGGTATATCCAGGACTTCATAGTACAATATATCAGAAACCTGACCAAAACAATAACTATTCAATATTTCAGGTAGTAAACATGTCAATTCAGACTCTTAGTCATACCTGATTGTAATGCAGTAACATATCTAGTAAAGTATCTACTCCTCTATACTTTATAGGATGAGGTTTAGGTTGTTGGGTGAATGAATTGCATGACGTGAGTCTAATTTTAGTAGGATCATTTAATCCAAGTCGGTGAGCCACTTTTTCTACAACTTCATCATATTTGTCACGCTTTGACCTTCATAGTGTATACGTATACATATTAGAAATTAATACACATATTAATGTGATCAAACTAAGACAAAAATGATGGCTTGAGTTCAAAATTTTGAATAATTTCGCACTTACAGTTCTAAACCAAATTCATATACTTTAGTCTTTTCTAGGGGCCGAAAATGAATAACCTGCAAAATAGCCAAAATAGAAGATGAAAACGACTCCATACACAGGTATTTATACATTAAGTTTGTTCGTGCTATCATCAGATTTAGATTCTAGACACGCAAGGTTCACAAGGGAAACTGTTGATAAAAAATTGGGATATTGCTAATGACAAATGTGTCCCAAAAAAATAATCTCAAAACAACAATTGAGGAAAACATAAATTAACAGAAAGTGTACTCAATGGAACAGAGCAAAAAGTGTTTGCACCCCGTGTTATTAGTTCCAAGGTAGAACCTTTATTTTCAATCATGCTTTACAATACAGGCCATGTCTCAGGAGTAGTAGCCTATTTTTATATCTTTCCTCTATTTTTCCTTTATAACAGAGCAACTCAGCTGTCAGTACCAATTTTTCTTGTTTTGTACTCAAAGCCTAAGACGCTAATGGCAGTCACATTTTCGTGATGCTTTTCTCATGGTTTGGGTTTACCTCTGGGGTATGCTTGAAGAGTGATATTCCCTTTCTCTTACTAGCAAGATAACACTGTATCTATATCGTATACTCTATGCATATGCATGGTAGGCTGGTAAGACATAATAGCATCTCAGCAATCAGTACCAAATTTTTTGTTTTGTACTTAAAGCCTTAGACGACTAATGGCAGTTACATTTTTATGATGTTTTCTCAACGTTTGGGTTAACATCTGGGCATGCTTGATGAGCTGAACATGGAGCCATTCCCTTTCTCTAGCCAGCAAGATATCACTGTATATGTGTCTATATCGTATACTCTATGCGTATGCATGGTAGGCTACTGGTAAGATAGGAGAGGACCAGGATAAAGAGATAGATGTAGCAAGGATCCAGACTCAGTACAGCACCAGAGGTCCAGATCAATGGACTGTTTTATAAGATAATGTGTGCATGTCAAAGGAGACAGTATATCGATACATTTTATGGGTTGAGAATAATAAGCGCTCAGGATGTAATAGGCAAAAACCATCACATCACATAGGATTGAATCTCCGTGGATGCTAACAAGCACGCCTCAAAGCATAAACCTAACATAACTCAGTAATGACAAAGAATTGTAAGGTCTCAAAAGTCATATCCATAAACCTAATCCACAAATTGTAAGTCGGTTACCTATACAGGAGTGTAAGGTTAGGAGAGAGGAAGGTCAACTAAGAACTAACAGTAAACAAAGGACATGTGAAAGGTATTTAAATTCAATTTCATAATCCAACTAAGAACTACAGAAGTAGAGATCAGAATTGAGTCAAAAAAGAAATACATAGAAGAGAGGTAGACAGATCGAGCGTGAAAAAGAAACAAAATGCATGGTAGGTGTGAAGGTCAGGAGGGAGGGGAGGGACAGTTGAAATTTTCCGACAGATTCATCAACAGAAAAGTGAAAGGCTGAAAGCTATGTGCACCTCTGAACACGAAGTTTGCAATTCCTAAAAGACAATGTAGTGTTATGCTAATGACAAGGCAGATCCCACAAGAAGAGAAATTTTTCCATAAGAAATGAAAGAGATTTCAAAATCAATGGTGCACGGAGTAAGATACGGAAGGGATTTCAAAATCAATGGTGCATGGAGTCTTTCCAAGGAGCAATATAAAGTGAAAGCCGCTCAGAAAAGTCGCAAAACCTTAAAAGGATTTGAATGAATATGCTAAAGATGTTCATATTGGACCATGAGTTATTCACACCAAAATTATTTTTCGAATCCCAACAAAAATAAACAGGAGTTCGTGATGACAGAAATAATGCAACACTTGTAAATACATAAAATATTAATTTGACATGAGAAATACGCAAAATGTATGCTATATGATATTCACCAAATTTTAAATGAAAAGTACTTGAAGATTATGGTGGTAGTCAAAGAATGACCGAACATCTGGGTAACGAAGACGCTGGCACACTTCGGTTGGAAGGGACTTCTGAAAGCAAACTATGTCCCCATCCTCAAGCTGTAGTTAGAAGACAAAGCAAATTGATACCAACATTTTTTTTCTCGCATAACGCATGGTATACTTACAAAAGTACAAAATAATACCTGGCTAGATCTAAAAGTTGATCCCTTCTTCATATGATCACACAACACATTAGGATAAAATCTTATTTCCTGACAACCAGAAACAGAACAGATTAATACCATATGAAAGACAGCATGTTAACCAATTACATAAAGAGACTTATTCAGTGAGTTCACACTACCAAAATAGCACAGCACACCCCAGAAAAACAATGCTGCCATAAGTATCTACTCAACCAGAAGATGAATCAGATGATGGGAAAGGGAGACTTGTCGTGAACATTCCAAAAAAATGACAGTTGATATCCTGCCCCAAAATTCTTTAACTACTTGATGTGAAAGATGAGAATAGAACAGCCAACACATTACGAGGATAGGAAATGGGACAGGATGATGGTAGATGGTTAACAGGAAAAAGAAGAGTATAAAATTAAGAAAAATGTGTTTAGCCTGTTGAAAACAGACATATACATAAACATGGAAGTGAGGCTAACAGTGGTTTAGAAAAAGCCAGTGCAGTCCAGTCCATCATGTATTAGTTCTGATATTTAAGCAACCAACCTCATAAAGATCAATATCTTCCTCAGGAGTATAGCCAGCCATCTCATTTAGTCTAGTAAAGATATCTACTGGCTTTCCCAAGTTATTCACAAAAAGTCTACCAACATATCTGGCATTAAACAAGGAAAAATAATGTCAAAAAATTGTTCTTATTTTCACCTCTTGGAGATGTCTATTTCTTTGGTTTTCTGGAGATGGTGTACATAAAAACATATCAAAACAATGTAATACAAACTAGAATAATACCTAAGCTCTTCCTTTTCTGGATCATAAAGCTTGAAGAATAACAAAATGTCATCTTTTTCCTTATTAGGGAGAGGGATAGGCAGTGAATCCTGATTAACAACATACAACGTTATTAGCACCAGTTATAAGGAGGGGCTTACTTTCTCATAAAGAACGGTTTCATTACCGGCCCAGATTCAAACTCAAGGAATAGCCTCAACTCTTTATTCTGAACTTTACTAGCTATACTCATCAAATGCCCAACCTAAAAACATGTGAACCCTCAACATGAATATACACACAACATAGATCATTGTGACAAAATAAATTTCAAAGTTGTCTAAATTTCATATAGGAAAGTACTTATACATGTAATATCAATATAAACTGATAGTGCTTGAAAACCAATGAGTTGGTGTATACTATAAAGGAAAAAGGACATTCATCAGCGGTAGTTGCATGATTATTAGACAAGGACAACAATTTGTTTAAATTGTCTTTTTAAAATTAGTATTGTATGCACTACTATTTTATGCCTGAATTAAAATGGTAGTATATTATATACTCCCTTCGTCCCAAGTTAGTTGGGACATTTCTTTTAGGCACGGGATTTAAGAAATTGATTTTTTAAAGGTAAAATTAGAGAGAGTAAAGTAAGAGAAATGTAGAGAGGGTAAAGTAAGAGAGAGAATCAAGTTTTTACCAAAGAAAGAAATGACTCAACTACCTTGGGACAAACTAAAAAGGAATTAGTACATATTAGAAAGGAATTATACCTCCTCGACATTGATAATCTAATATCTAAAATGTACTACTACAGTACTACATTAATAACTAATCCCCCCTGTCTCTTAAAAATTACAAGTATTTCCATTTTGGTATGTCCCTTAAAACTAAGCAATTCTAATTTAGGAAACTTTTAGTAACATATTACCCTTCCACATCATTTTATTTAAAACTTATACTATTAGAATTAATAATTTAATGTTTTGTGGTCCTCACTATCCAATAACAACACTACATAAATAAACATTGTGGACCCCACAATCTTGTAACACGAATTTCCTTACCCAAAACCCTTTACCAATTGCGCAGTAAAACCCATGCCGTTTCAAAACTTTACTTGCTATTTTTAAGAGACGGAGGGAGCATGAGATATGATAGCATATTGTATTAGAAAACAAACTTTTTATCGCCTCAAAGAATATTGTCAAGATGTATAACCATTTTTTTTTATTTTCTTTGTATATAACTAATTTCATGTTGGAGTTATTGGATGATGTGTCATGTATAAAAGAGATTGAAGATCAAAATAGCGACGTGAATTTCCAGCGCTGGAGGATTGAAAGAATTTTCTGTCAATTGACATTATTAGAGATTGGACGGTGTCCAATCAGGCTGATGAGGCCAGAATCAGAGCGCTTAGAAGCTGCCTACACTGCACTTTTTGACACCAATTATATTAGGCTACAAAATCAGTTAACACCTGAGAAAATCTCAATATGTGAGCAAAAACGATAGCAATGTAGGAAGAAAAGGCCCTACATACGAATGCAGAGAGGTCAATTATATTTAGTTCTGCATGTAACACATAAAGTAAAAGATGAATCCATAGCCACTGGGAGGATGGAGCAGCAGCTCCACAATACAGGAGCTGAGGTCACTTGTGAACACTCAGAGCGTAGAACACTACACATTCTAATCAAAAGATCCCTTATTACATATATTCTAGGTGAAGGCTTTTTTCCCCCTATTCTTAATGTGCTAAAACATTATTAGTTGAATTTAGCACCAATGATCCCTATTGTATTGCAAACAAGATGGATGAATAAAAATTATAGTAGTATATGATAAGCCCAAAGTCATAGATCAGTCAACACAACAGAAATACAATATAGTGACTTCGTAAGTAGTCACTTTTATAGGCAGCAAAAGATGCTTACAGTTTGTGCTTCCTCATCCTGTGTCAATGGACGAACGGGACGATAAGTTTGATTTAGGCGCTTTTCCCACAGCCAAAACCGTTGGAATTGCACCGGTATGCCGAATTCATTTTCAACCTCTACCTGAGGATTATGACAAGTTGATGTTAACAACAATAGAACAATAATTACAGCTTCAACAACTGATTGTTGAAAAACACTAACATGTGAGATGACTTAGCCTGATGTTAACAACTAATTATTTAATAAAAAATTATAGAAGTGTAAGTCCAGAAGAACATACTAAATTAAAAGGGCAAAACCTAGCCTCAAGCTGACACTGAAACCCATCTGATATACATTTTCCTTCACTTGATATTTATAGACAATAGTCTCAATTGGAACACTTACTAATTTAATGAGTAATGACAGACAAAAAAATTGATAACCAAGGCAAAAATGTGAGACTTTTATTTCAATTGAACTGAAACTGATATGTTTTCCGGTTACAATGTTATATCATATGATTCATATTGACGTTTCAGTCATAATTACGTTTTCCATCTACAGTTAAAGTTAGGCCTACATTTGAATCTAATCTTTTAGACTTTTAGACTAATGATAACCTTAGGAGTTAGGACAATTTGTCCTTTCTTTAGGGATATGCACATATCCATAATAAATAATAATATTCTGGCTTCCACACGCTTTATGATGAATTCCCAACTGTGCAAGTCCAATTGCCGTTCACTCAAATATTAACCCTATTCACCACAATTATTTCCAGATAATCTAGCTCAACATCATAAAGGTGGATTTCTCATGCACTAGAACCTACTTCTAGTTAAGTGATGCCGCTGAAGTATTACAAAATTAACCGTAGCGAAACATTTACTCATATTTATGTACCTTGAAAACATTAAATGGCATCAGCTTCTGGACCCGGAGGCTCTTAACCATATTATGATTGACTAAATCAAAGATAACATGACGTCCAATCTGCCAAAAAAAATCTCCATCACAGGCTACCTGGAAGCATCATGCCACTTTCTTATTAGTTGCAAGCTCTTACATTAGAAAGGTCATAAAGTTAAAACTTGTTCCTTAAATTACTTACCATTACAATCGTGTAAAGATGAGCTTCAGATTTGTATTTCTTTTTTTGTTCTTTTTCTTCTTGTTCTCTCTTCAGCTTCTCCTGTTTAACAGTTCAAACTCTAGTAAGGCCACATATAGTAAGTAAAAGCAAAGATTGTTATCTTTGAGAAATATGAAAAACTATATGCTGATATCAGAATCTAACCCTAAGACTCTCAGCAATATCCTTCTCATCGACATGACACATAATTTTATCCTTGTCACTGTCACGTATATACACCAGCATATAAGCATTTGAGTGTTTGGTAAACTTGTTGACTCCCTGAATCGTCTGCATCGGGTGCTGAAAAGATAAATGAAAAAGGATAGTGTCTCACAAAAACATAAGAATGCTAGCCCAACCAAATCAATCTATATATCACTGAAGAATGATACCACAAAAACGTACTTCTTCTTCACCACCATACTGCTCATCTAATGCATTTTTCACATCTTCTTTTGTCACTCGTTCATCATCAAACTTATACCTGAGAGACATTTAGGATTATTTGCTGTATGCAATTCAAAAACAAATCCGTTTGTAATCTTTCTGTAAAAAGCCCATGGTTAATACAATCTTCATGATTCAGCCAAGGGGTTTCTGAAAGTTTTGGGGACAATCATAAGAAAACCACAGTGAGGGATGCTGACTGCATAATTTTGTCAAAGGGACTAACTCTCCCGAGAATGAACAGCCATAACTATATTTTGATTAAGTGACAAGAATTGACAAGAGAATGACACAACAAATTCTTCCATTCAATCAACAAAAAGAGAGTCATTATTGCAAATATAATTCCTATGCTCAGACCAATTCCCAAACAAGAGAACACATGAGCTTAATCCTTAATGATGTACTCATGATGTATCACAAGCAACTCAACTCACTAAACGCTGTCAAACCATAGGAGTAGTACTTTTTTTTATGCTGCAAACATGAAAAAAAAAAAAAGAAGTTTGAGAATGAAGTGCATACCACTGGCCGGAAAGAGTAGGCCGTATAAAGGCATAATAGTGACCACCGTGCACACCACCACTATGGACCAAAACACTGCGCGCGAACAATATAAGTTGAACTAGTGAAAAGATATAGCATAAGATTTTGGATATATATATATACATACATAGATGGATCGAGAAAGACTATAATTAAGTTACACAGAAACAGATTTTCAAGATATCAACTTAGGCATATACAGAAATAAATAATTTATGAAAGTAAACCTTGTTCAGCATTTATATTCACATTCTGGGAGAATATATTTTTACAAAATTGTTTGTGAAGCAGCAACATAATTCAATAAACCAAAAAAGGAAAAACAACAGTTTAAATAGAATATGGAATTCACACATATATATTTAAGAGTGAACAACAAAAATGGTATATGAAACTATGGATAATATACGATGCATATTTGAGGTACTTCGTGAAAATAAATTACATCCGGGGTCTTGAACAATATTTTAATTCATTTGAGGTACTTTTTCTTTATTTTTGGATATTTTTGCCCTTTCTTTACTTTTTTGCATTGAAGGGTATTTTAGTACATCTAAAGTATTTGTTTCTTTCTTTTCTAATTTATTTGAAAGTTATATCTCTCATATATTCACACTCTTCCAATTTATTTATGATTTCTATCATCCTCTTTATCTTTTCTCTATTCTTTCTTTTTTATTTATTTCCTTTCCTAAAATTATTAGTTATACTTCACAAATAATTAATATTCTAAATACTGAATGAAAATAATATACAACGAAAAATAAATTCAAATTTATATCATATTTTAGTTTAATTAAAATAATAGTGTGAATAAATAGTACTATTATACAATTATCGTTAAAGAGTAAAAGCAAATGAAAAAAGGAGAGAAAAAAATAAGACTTTTAAATATAAATTTTAAAAATATGCAATTAATAATACTGTATTATCTATAACAATCTTGAATTTTGTAAAAAAACATATACAAATAATTGAATTTGAATATAAACAATATTATAAATTGAAATTAATTATATGTGAAGTATAACTAATAATATTAAGAGAGTTAAATTAAATAAATAAGAAAGAATTAAAATAGAAAAAGATAGACAGAAGAATTGAAATCATAAATAAATTGGAAGAGTAAGGAATGAAGAGAGGGGAGAGATAGAAACCATAAAAAAAAAAAAAAGAAAGAGAGAAGGTGATACAAAGAAAATGTCAATTGTGCACTTGAGGATAAAAAATGTGAAAAAGCACCTCAAATGAATTTAAATTTTGTCCAGATACCTCGAATGCAATTTACTTTCATGAAGTACCTCAAATATGCATCCAGATACCATTTATACCATTTTTGTAGTTCACTCTATATTTAAAAATGAAAATCTCTCTGAAATAATGGAAAGTAAACATCTTGCATTTTTCACGCAAGGCATAAAGGTTGAAGGAAAAGTGATTAACCCAAGAAATACTTCTATATAACCAAATCAGTTGAGTAAATTGTATTTTTTTCACTGTAAAGCTGGGACTAATGGTAGAAATCTCATCATCTGACCTGTGAAGTGTATAGAGGTTACAAACTCTTCTATCAGCATCAGGTGACAAGTATTTGCCATCATCTCTATCAAGATCAAGTTGAAGAGGGAACTCATAGCGGTCATTTATCTGTGTCATCGATATCAAGAAATTAGGTTACTCACTTTGTAGGATAAAGAACAACGAATACAAAGCACAAATATGCCATAAATCACAGCTAAAACCAACTACTAAAATGAAAAAATCATATACAACAATAAAACAGCAGGACCATAACTCAAACCTAAAATTTGGAGGCTTAACAGGAAAGATAACTAATAATTGACTCGAATTGCAATAAGTTCATCATTTGCATTACATAGCAAGTTACATTCGGCCAAGAATAATACCCATTAACTCGAATTGCAATAAGTTTATCATTTGCATTGCAATTTTTGACATACTTCAAATTTGCAAAAATTTGGTCAATGATTTTAAAAAACATTCCAAAATCTTCATCTACATTACCTTTGAACCCAATATTCATATTAAGTAGCAGACTATAAGTGCCAGTCTTTTCTACGTCTTTTAGTGGAACAAATATATTTTGTAATGCAACTTAAGTAGAAAGAAACTATTATAGGCATTCTTTACTAGCTGTACATACTATATAACCATATTCAAAGTAGAACTCATTCTTCTTGTCACAGTGTATTGCATGTGGAAACTCTTCATTGTATGTGGAATGGAACTTCAATTTAAAAAAAAAACTATAACCAAGAAACATTACTTATGTTTTCCCCAATAACTAAACTAGCTACTAGGATCCCTGATTAGGCACACTTGTTACATTTATCTGGAATTTTTCTAATTTGTGGTTAATCCAGCTTCCAGAAAAAAGGGCATAGAGTATGTGTTATCGAAAACACACTTTGCTTATGCGTTTCTAAAAATGCACAAGCCGTGTGCATTTTTCGCTTAATATAAACAACCCCATGGCTCTTCCCCTCTCCAAATCTGCTTTAATACAACCTATACACACATTTTTGGGACCATTTCAAACATTTAGTCATGAATTGAGGTAAGTTTTGATATTTAATTATCCTCAATTTTGTTTAATATTACTATATGTTGATGTCAAACTTAGGGTTTCAATAAATTAACTTTAGTTTAGGGATACATGCATATCGTTAATTAATTATATTTAGGGTTGATTAGAACTAAAAACTACGTTTTGGATTAATATGGTAATTTGGGTTAATTCTCCAACATGCAACTAAACACATACACTATCTATAGAGAGGCTATTCATATCATTTGTATATCCAGATTCCAAGAGTGCTAAAACACAATGCTCAGACAACTATGGTTTTGGTATCAGAAAAAACGCCATCCAACCTTGTACCATGTGGCAAATATATAGTGAATCAGGAAAGCTCGTACGGAATAGAACACAAAATTATGGAGTATTTTTTAAAGCTCACCTTTCCCATAACATCAGACACAAAGTCATACTCAAACCGCTTTAAGTGAAGCTGGAGAACTGGGGGGAAGTCAATAAAAAGCACTTCTTTCTTAGCATCCTGAAATAAGCAGAGCATTAGCTTTGAGCAGACCAATTACCGAATTTCTTTTCTTTGTTAAGACAATATGATCATAAAAGAACAGGAAAACAAGGCCCCTGAATTTTACAATCACAAGAACAGCATTGCTCATCACTGAGCTTATAGCTCCATCATTAATGTACATGAGAGTTAAAGCAACTAAAGTAGGCATAACATTGTAAAATCCAGTTAACTTGAGCACCTGCAAACCATGCTGTTCAGCATGATACTTGTTATCTCCATCTAGATTTTCAACCGCAACATACTTGTCAAAAGAAGCATAGACATCATGGCAACCTCTGACATCGAGCTGAAGATCTGTGCCATGGAGGAGGAATTAGAACCGAGCAAAAAAACAGCAGTAAAGTAATATCAACAGAAAATCTGATCATGTTAAGTACCATAGAATGACTCTTTTCTACTAGATTTGTAATCCACATTAATGCACTCAATGCAGTTCATATGGTGCCCTTCAAATAACTGTTGTATGGCACCTTCCACAACAGTTCTCTAATGACAGTATCACATTAGTCAGTGAGTAAACAGTGTCCAAATTCGAGGAAATTGAGAGTACTAGAAACTAAGAACCTTCATTTTCTCTTCAAGCTTCGCGCAAAGAACTCTATTGAGTTCTTGTACGTCGTGTTGCAAGAAAGATTCATAGTTGTCCCATCCAAAGGATTTTGTCAACTCCTTTGTTGCAACACTAGTATCGCTGTACTGAAGCTTGTAAAATAAACGCTGCATAGCCAGAGGGATACTTGCAGATGGCATATCATTAACATTCGTAGGCATGTGGTACACAGCCTGAATTCAAAAGCAAAGATGTATGAGTAAGATCGTGAAAGATAACTCGGATCCGACTACATAACCCCTAATAAATATTGTAACCTTTCTGAATAAAGGAATATGGTACAGAGTTTGGAGGAGAGAGTTCATATAGCAGGTAGCCCCTTGGTTTTTAAGTCCCACGAAACCAGTTTCTTTCTTCGAATCATATAGCCATGGATCCATAACTGTGTCCACCCCAACCTCAGCTTCAACTAAACAAGTGTCATTGACAAGATAACCCCTGCTAGTATCATAAAGCTCACCAAGTGGCATAAAGGATGCAAAGCCCCAATCAATTTTTCGGGCACTGAATTGGTATTGTGTTTCTGCACAATCAGTAAAAAAATATTTCAATTACATTAGTAACTAGATTCACATCTCCCTTAGAACAGAATATTATCTCTAACTGAAAGAAGCAGCAATTTGGATGAATCATTTCATGTTTACACCAAAGCGAATTTGAATTTTACTTGGTGAAATTTTGCACAACAGTTAAATTCTGTACAGGCTTAAAGGGGCCCATAATACCAGGAGCTGCAAAAGATGTTAAGCAGTATACCATATTCTGAAACAAATTTAATACTGCTTTCATATATGTTATAATCAGCATATCCAATAGATATTGTCCTTTTCCGGAAAAAGAAACAATAAAAAAAGGTCACTAAATTTTACTGGAGGTACTCAATTTTATACCTACTTACTCAAGGCGTGACGGCACTAGTACTGACTACTGTGCGTACATGTCGAGAGCCACTAAAACCTAGACTTCATAACAACACCACATATGCATATAGGTAATTTCACTTCTTAACTGTGGCTATAGAGTTTGCCGAAGCACGCCGTTCTTGGGGGAGGCTGGGATAGCAACTTTATATGCCGAATGATATACAAATACCAGAAGTATATAAATAGAGTTAGAACAGCCAACGAAAAAATGACCCAGTGAATTTCGAACCATACAACCGAATGTTCAAAAACTAATTGATAAATGGACTGTTTTTCTCAATACAGAAAATGTGATTTACCAAACCAACTCCACACAAAAAAATATAGACCAAATGATGCTAATGATTATTCACAAGTAGGTCAATGTGGTATATTGGATCAAAAGCAAAAGCTGCATCAATTTATATAGATAAAGAGGCATTGGGAGAGCTGACATTATTAACTTTCATTCTGACATATTTCTATTTCCAGAGGGGATGAAAAATACAGTGCACCAAAACCAACCAAGTTCAGTTGAGAAAAAAACATACTGAAGCTGGGCTAATTAATTTTCATGGTTACTGTAAATTATACTGCAAATTAAATTAGGGTAAGACGTACAATTTTAAAAAGTCAACCCCTTTTCATCCTGGGTAAGATAAGTTATCTGGTTTAGAATGAAAGACTATAGATAGACTAGAATCCTAGATTAATTCACTTCAAATAGTTGCTATGGACTAAATAAATAATGCAAACGCAATGAGCTATTTACTATTTTACAGGAAATAATATATTATCCTTTCATTACCCTTTCTGACTGAATAACTGCTATCGACTTGATCCACAATAGCCAAACTGAAATGGGTATATCTAGTCCATCCATAAGGTAAACTGGCAGAATCAGTAACACCCAGATACATGGATAAGGCATCAATATCGTTCCCCTTCGGAAAAATTAAAATCTGCCTACAAGAAGGAAACACTGATGGTTAGCATTACATTCATCAAAAAGTCAATTGTGTCAATTGGAGTTCTCAATTTTTAGGAAGGAATAGTTACCATTTGTAATCACCAACATCAAATATTCCAGAATAGACCCTCTTAGCAGTTATCCTAGAAAAATTCTCAATCTTCCAAGTAAATTTTTTTGTGCGGGGAACCTCTGTTGGTTGGTTTGCAGCGTTATTTTCTGTTGCTTCTGGTTCTAAAGCAAAGAATGGGAAAGAAAATGAGAATATATGGCTACAGAGAGAGTGAAAGAAAAGCCAGCGAGGCACTGTCATTCATCTACGTATGCAGACGAAAAATTATCCTAACAAAATAGTACTAGTAGAACCCAAAAAGCACATAGCTCCCTCTTTTTGCCAATACGGAAGAAAACGTAATAAACATACATTTAAGGCATCACACCATTAGTTTCTCCAACAACATTTGCCTTCTAAGCATAGCTGACACTACATGCACATAAATAAACAAACAGGGCAGGTTACACGCAACCAACTAATTGTTCACCATACAATTTCTTGTGTTAGATTTTACGAATTTTCATGCAAACATCAAAGTCCGCGTTTAAAACCAGACAGCGAACCACCCCGCTTCACACCCTCATCTCTGTTTCCAGAATTTACACATAAAAGAGAAACCGTAACCAAATGCAACATATAAGAAAAACGTTTTTCTTGCAGAATGGCCACAATTATGAAACAGGCCAAGAATCCATATTACCTCAACACAGTTGAACCGCTCCAAGAAAATAAATAAATAATTTCAACATTTCTATCTACTTATTTGAGTTACCTTCCACTGCCATCGGCTCAGGTCCTTCCACCAAATCTGATCGAGGATTTAACATGTCCTCGTCCTCTTTCTGCCAGCGCAGGAAAGAACAGAGATTAAATAAAATGAAACAAAAGAGGCGGCATATCAAAAAAACATACTACACCCCAATCACTTGATCGCAAACTAAACCTAAACAAAGAGCAGTTGACTATCACTGAAGCTCGTTCTTGCACCGAAAGAGAGCTAAAAACACACATAAAAACACTCACGCGTGGCGTGCGTGTTCTTCCTGCCAATTCACACCATAAGACAAAACTTGCAGGTATTTTCGAAGCAGTTGTGAGTGAATACGGAAGGCGCGCGGATTCACAAACCTCATTTGCGGCGGGAAGCGTTATGGCAGTCATGAGAGAAGAAGTTGAGTAGAATTTGAGGCAAAATTAACCTAGATTGGACTGAAATTGGATTTTGATGGGAATTTCGCAGGTGTTTTCAGGTTTTGGAAATGGGGGGAAAAGGTGGTGGGGAGAGGAAATATCTGACGTGAACTTTTTTACACTTTGATTGATTATTTTTTTCAATAAATTTTCTCTATTTGGATACTTAAAAACAAATTTTAAAAATCAATTAATTTGATCTCGAAACCTATGCTATGCAAGTCATATGTGATGTTTGACCTTGAAACCTTGACGCTTATTTCCATTTTTGTTGGTCTTTAAAAATTTGTCATCTTTCAATTTTATTACTACTATTTTTTTGGGATCACACATTCTAATCACTCAATTTCACTCATATTTTATCATAAAACTAATGCACAAAAATGGGATTTATATGCCACTGACTTTTTTAACCCATATTCTATAATGTTTCTTAAAAATCATGCCGAGTCAAATGGTAACAAGTTCTTAGCGATAGAGGGAGTAGTATTTTTCTAGTTGGGAACGGTATTAATACTCCTTTGTCCATGAATATACATACTATGTCATTTCCGGTGTGTCTCTTATTACTTGTTTCATTTACCTTTTATAATACTCACAATTTGTTGTCTTTTTTTTAAAGAAGATCAACAATGGTTCATCATCCACTTCTATGATGATTCGAATTCTCAACCTATTGATTGGAGAGGAAGCATCTTATCAATTGAGAGGCACTTTATTGTCTCTCATTCTATTCATATTTCATTATATTTCGAAACCTGCTTTTCATTCATATTTTTAAAAATTCAAACCGAGTATGAATTAGAACAGTTCATATCTTAATTGAATAAAGGCCAAAGTTTGTGAAAAAAATCCAACTTTTTGAAAAATTTATAATATTAGGAGCTAATATCCCTTGCTCTTTTTAGTTTTGAATAAGATTTTTGCCTATTATGGAGTTGGGAAAATAAAAAATTGACGAAAAAAAATAATTGAAAATTGAAGATTATGTACGGTGTAGTAAAAGTGAAGAAATGCTTGAAATCTTTTTGCTTATTTCGTGTAGTGGCTCTTAAATCTTGGTTGGATTAAATCGTTTTTTCCATGCTTGTTCTTGGTTTATCTATTTATAACTATCTAAAGTGGCAATTGTGGAGATATTAACAAAAATGCCACTGAAAGTAGTTTGGGCGGGAAAACAAAGTCTGTTAATTAGGAGTAAAATATTCATCATCATAGAGAGAAATGCGGGGAAGTGTAGCAGCCTATACTTTAATATTTTTGACACCACTTTCCGATAAAACACACCTCTGGTGCAGACCTTATTACTTTCAGAGAATCAAAAATATATCCGCTTCTTCATAGAGTACATATCACAATAAAATTCACATATGCCCTCCATTTTCTTCTCCAGATTAATTCAAAGATCCGATCTTTAGCTGCTCAAGAAAAAGGAAAGGAAAGAGAAAGAGAGAAGGTGACGCCGGTGATGCTCGACATGAGATGGCGAGGCGGCGAGAGAGGACAAGTGAGGGAAAAGAGAAAAGCGCCGGCGTCGGGAAATGAGGAAGCCGGTGTTCAGCACGATGGTAAGGGGGAGAAGATGATTTGGTGAGCGCAACAGCGCGGCGACGGCAAGTGGGAGAGGAGATGTGGAGGCGTGGTTTAGTGTATTAGGTTAATTTGTTTTATATGGGCTTTTATTTTGATACATAATTTTAATTTTGGACTTTTATTTTGGGCTTTTAATTATACTAATATATGGTCTTTTATTAATACTAGTATCATACCCGTGCGATTCACGAACCAATTGGTTTTCTATATGCATTATTTTGAAACAGTGAGTTCACATTTATGAAATGAAAAACAATATAATTATATAACGTTCTAAATTAGAAAAGTATACAATAATAATTTATTTAAAACACTTTTTCACCTCTATTACTAAAAGGTCAACCACAAACATGTCGAATACACTTTATTGTTTAATAAAAGAAAACAATAAATTATTGATATATGCGATAGGGCATGATTAACATCTGCAAAACCAAGATAAAATATCAATATGACATGTTTCAATTTATTTAATAAATTTATTATTAAAGAGAATTTTATACTTTAGATACATAAATTTTATGTTTAATAATATAAATATTGTATGTATTCTGATTTTTTATATTTCACGACAATTTTGATTAAATTAGTGTATTCAATTATAATAATGGTGGGACATTTAAACTCAAAATACGATTTGGACATATGTTGAATTTTAGTATTTTCACATTAAAATAAAAACTTTTTTTTTTGTTTTTTTAAAATTTTATTCAAATTAAAGGAAGATTCTTTTCTTACATTTACACTCATTAATACATCTCTAAAATGTAAAATTGACGGTTGGGATTATTGAATTTAGTCTAATGTATGAAAATAATTACAACACTAATATGTCCCGTAATATTTTTGAGAATTTTGTATGCATGTTTATAACGATAGATTGAAATTATAGTCTAGGAAAAACATTACAATTGAAAGAGATTTTGTTTATAAGACCAATCATTATTACTATTATCGGTCTAAACAACAAAAAATAATCAATAAATACCTTCATTTTAGGCCCTTCCATGATTATGTGACGAAATTATGAATACATGTCATCAAAATAATCAATAA
The DNA here is from genome assembly GCF_029641045.1 of Salvia hispanica. Classification (NCBI taxonomy): domain Eukaryota; kingdom Viridiplantae; phylum Streptophyta; class Magnoliopsida; order Lamiales; family Lamiaceae; genus Salvia; species Salvia hispanica. Next base: position 13,652,159 of record NC_142694.1, read on the forward strand.
ATATATATTAAAAGATATCTAAAAATCAACATTATCATCAACAACAAATATAATATGATAACATGCTAACCAAAACATAAAATTGCATAGAGTGATGGACGAATTACCGATAGCAAAAAATAATGAACTATCAAGCAAGTAAATGAACAAATCAAGAAATTAACCAATTATTATTCCTATTGGTCTAAACACTGAAAAATAATTAATAGGAAACACCTTTATTTGGTCTTCCATAACCATTAGCAACGATTCTGTTATTAAACATCGAGTATATATCATCAAAATAGTCTATATAATATTAAGAAAAGATACCAAAAATATAAAATCGTCAATAATAAATATATTATAATAACATAATAATAATAATAAAAAAATACATAAAATGCTATGCGAATTAAGAATAGCAAAAAAAATACTACATATTGAATGGATAAATAGATAATTCTTTCAAAATGATTTTGAAGGTCTTGGCCAAAAATGCTACTACATTACAATACTCATTTTCTTTGTTTGGTGCCTTTTCTCAAACATCCCGAGGCATACACACATATATATAATGTTTCAACTTTGAATCATGAAAAGAACATAAATGAAAATATAATGATAATAATGGAAAATAGAATGCACCATCCTCAACTTCTCGTAACAGCCAAAAACTTTAAATTTTTATACTCATAATGATGAATTTGCCACCCACTTTCTCATGCATTAAAGATTGAAAATTTAATACTATAAAATTGTATTTGGGGTAAAATTGTAACGGTAGTAACTACTCGTAGTCTACTACTAAGAATTATTATTAGTTTTTATATAGTATTAAATAAAATTGTAATGTATTATGTTTGAATTATATGCTTATTGTGCTTGAATTATATAGTAAGCTCAAAATTTATAAATATTCAAATTTATACCCAAAATTCATAGATATTCAAATCAAGGCCAAAACTCGTCTTTTATATGTGTATAGATGTATAGATACTACATAATTTCATTTGATTGTTGCAAGACATAATAATATAGTGAGTATATATTTATATTTAAATATATTAATTTAAGTAAATATGTTGACATTACTTATAAATACTACTCCATATTTATAGTCCAGATATACAATTTATAAATATATTTATACTTAAATTACTAAAAATATAGTACTGCATGGCCTATGGTTTTCTATTTTTCTATTTTTTTGTTTTTATCCATATTTTCCATTCTATAAATACACCATATTTTTATCTTCATTTCTCACGCCTTTCAATCTCTTTCCCCAACTCACTTCCTATCGAAGAAATTTTGTCATGTAACCATTGAAATTGTATTTTTTTAATATTGTCTTTTCGGCTTTTTAATAAACGAAATTTTCCATATTGTGGTCTTAAATTTATATCTATGTTGTGTGAGTAATTTTTTATTCTTCTCACAAATTACAAATGTACTTAAATTTTGTTTCGAATATGATATTTTTTTTGGATTAGGACTAGAGAATCATTCTTTTTTTTTTTAATAAAGTATATATAATGATAATTATTTTCCCAGCTTATGTACAATTTGTATTTATTAGCTGAAAATTCATTAGTCCGTGCGTAGCGCGGGTGCTAATACTAGTATTCTAGTAATGGTTAAAAGAGTTCGACAACTGCTTTTATCATTTATTAAAAGAAATTTGGACTTCATATAAAAACTTTGGGCGTCAATCTGTAGCAGCCCAGTGACAGGCCCACTTACTAACTACGCTTCCGTTTCGTTTCCTCTGTACTAATTGAATCTAGGGCTAGATTTTTTGAACCTCTGCACTGATTTCAATTCCCCATTCGCCGGGAATTGAATCCAGTAATGGGAAGGAGAGCAAGTTCGAAAGCGGCGAAGCTGGAGGAACATTCGTCGGAAGAAGACAACAGAAAGCGGAAATCCCCCACCGAAGCGGCGAGCGATGATGATGATGATGATGCCGAGGCTAACGAAGATCTCACCCTCAAAATCGTTCAGAAATCCATGCAGCGAGCCGCCAGGAATGATCCCCATGGAGACGGCATTGCGGAGGTAGTTGAGAATTTGAAGGAAGAGCGGAGTAAGAAAGGGAAGAAGAAGAGGAAAAAGAGCAAGGAGGCTGAGCTTAATGGAGATGCCGTAAGAATTGAGTCGAACTTGATTTATTTGAAAGTTGTTTACTGGTTAGTTTTCTTAAGTTCATGCTTAGTCACTTATTCAAGTAATTTGTGTCATGTTGTCAGGTAACGAATGAAATAGATGCGGGGTTTAGAGATTTCTGCGGTGAATTGTTTCTGGTATTTTACTACTATTATTTAACTGGCATAGTTTGATGTGCTGATTATGATTCATGTTTGTATTCATACAATGGGGAATTATTATACTGCTGGATATGTCCCTCTGAGATTGGGTGAATTTAATTATTTTCTCTTGTTAAAAGTAACCAAGCTAGAATCGTAAAATATGTCGTTTCTGTCTTTTATTGTTTAGGTGGATAAAGTTCAGGAGAACGAAGTGGATAAAGTTCAGGAGAACGAAGTGGATAAAGTTCAGGAGAATAAAGAACCAGAGATTATTGAAAACACTACCGAGGCTGCTACTGTAGCAGTTGAAACCAATCCTGTGGAAGTGTCAGATAATGCTGTCCTGAGGAAACTTCTTGTGAGTTTTCGTAACTTGTGCACAAGCATTGTCTTTGAGATGAGCGACCACTCCTTTATGATTGTTTTCGTGATCTCAGCGGGGGCCAAGGTACTTTGATCCTCCTGATAACAATTGGGGTGCTTGCTATAATTGTGGCGAAGAGGGTCACACGACTGCCAACTGTACTTCAGCTAGGAGAAAGAAACCTTGCTTTGTTTGTGGGAGTTTTGAACACAATGCAAAACAATGTAACAAGGTATATACTCAAGAAAACTACTTATTTGCACTGGCTTGATTACAAAATTTGTGCTTTATTGTCTGGATTATTCAAGTGGTTTTATACTGTGGCTAGATGGAAAATAAGTGCATGTGATTTCTTTCTCATTTAATTAGTTGACTTCATTCTTAGGTTTTGTGCTCGTATACTTTGGAAGGATATTGTTTGGATGGATTTCCTAAATGGTTCAGCCTGGTTTATAGTACTCCCTCCGTCCCACAAGAATATGCACTCTTTCCTTTTTAGTCCGTCCCACAAGAATATGCAATTTCTAATTTTGGAAACTCTTTTTTCTCTAATGAGGTGGGACCTATTTCCCACTAACAATACTTTAATTACTCTCCACCTCTCTCTTACTTTACCAATTTTGCATTAAAACCCATGCTAAACCAAAGTGCATATTGTTTGGGGATGGAGGGAGTATTTTTTAGGCTTTTGGTTAATGTTAACTTTTTTTGAAAGCATTGTGACTTATGGAATCGTGTCTTTGGAAAGATATTGTTCGATTTTAAATTTTATTCTATCTCCTTTAATTACACAGGGGCGAGATTGCTTTATCTGCAAACAACAGGGTCACCGTGCTAAAGATTGCCCTGAGAAGTACAAGAGTTCAAAGATATGTTTAAAATGTGGAGATTTAGGGCATGAAATGTTCTCCTGCAGGAATGACTACTGCCCAGATGATTTAAAGGTTCTCTCTCTCTTTTTCTCTCCCGGAAGATGAATTGCTGCATTATTATTTTGTTTTATCTTCACAGATTTTATGACACCTGAGTGGTATGCAGGAAATACAATGTTACATTTGTGGAATATACGGCCATCTTTGCTGTAAAGAATATGGTGATCCTGGGCCCAAAGAACTTTCTTGTTATAGATGTGGTCTCTCTGGCCATACGGGTTTGGTAAGTTTGATATACATTAAATGCGATCTTGGTCAGATCACAGGCATCGTTGATCATATAAGAAGACATACCTTTATAGGCTTGAAATTTGAATCTTCTTTTGGTGTGGTAGCCTTTACAGTCTAACCTATTAACTATAGTTGGCTTTTGCTTATGGAGCCAATTATGCAACACTCCAGGCTCCATTAACTATGGTTTTTGTTTTTGCCCTTTATGATGAGACATGAAAATTTTGGATTTATTATTACTGCTGACTGTTTCATTTACTCCTAATACCTGAATAAGTATAATGTTCTAGTTTTAGCCTCAGAATTCCATTTTCTGAAGTTGTTTCTGATTTCTTCAGGCTTGCTCTGGCTTCCGTAGCCATCGGGATGCCAATGATAATGCACCTGATAGTTCATGCTACAAGTGTGGCGTAGTAGGACATTTTGCTCGCGAATGCACCAGCTCAATGAAGGTGCGTCACTATGTTCCCTTTAGTCTACTTTCTAATCTTTGAATAATTGGTCAAGCTTGCTTATGATGTGACACTCAGTTTCTGGGTATTTTCACCAGGCTAGTAAGAGAAACCATGAAACATCAACACCCAGGCACAAATCTCCAAAAAAGAAGCGGGATCGTTCGGAGACCCAGTCTGTCCCGCGTGATATTGGAAAGTCACGGAAAGGGAAGAAATTCAAGGACATTGAGTTTCATTCAGCTGCAAAACCAAAGCATAAAGGTGGTTGGTCTACTGAACATCCTGGAGATTATCATAGCAGTAAAAACCAAGATAGTTACTGGAGATCCCCAGCAACTCCAAGAGATAGAAAATCTCGGAATCCCTATTCAAATGGTTATTATGCATCAAGTTCCCATTCTTCGAAAAAGCCTAGGAAGATCGATTTCAATGATTCGCCGTCAAACGGGTCGAGTAGATTTCATCAACGTAGACATTCAACATCAAGATTTGGCAATAGTGTCAATGGTTATGGTGGCACGGGAAGAAATGATGATTGGTGGTAGATGTTTTATTTCGAGGAGAGGTGAATGTGGGATTGCGATACCGGCCTAGGCCATACACGAGGCTGTTGGAGGTTGTTTGCCTGTTTTAGCCCTCCTGCAAGAATATACAAGGAGTGTGCTGAAAAGTGCCAGCCGCACTCCTGCGGAAATGGAATACTAATACCAAAGCATGCCCCTCCTTGCATACAGGATAATAGTGTCCCAATTGTTAGTTGATTTTGTTTTTTATTGGTAGTTTGTATTTTGATGCGTTCTTTATTTTAAGATAATATTTTTGCTCATCTCACCCAACTGGGTCTGTAATTTATAATCTTTACAATAGTTAAAAATTTTCAAATGTCATAATTTGTGCTGTATGTTTCCGAATTTCTTTATCTAGTTTCGTAGATAAATCATGCAGTCTGATTTTTCCCCTAGTCCAAGGTCCACGTGCTTACCATACCTCCAAAGTTATACAGTATATATTTATTTGTTAAGTTAGTGTAGTTATTCAATACAATACGCATGCCATCACCGAAAAAAACATTATAAAATGAAGTAAAATTAAAATAGACATTGAAAATTAGTTGTTATTTTTCACGTATGAACACCCGTATCTTTATTATTTTTATCATTAAACGAGTTATGACGTAGAAACACACTATATTCTTGACGAAGTTGAGTAACAAAGACTTAAAAAACAGAAAAATAAAATAAAATTTATTGGTGTCATCATATAGGTGAGTTGATAATCAGGGACGGATCTAGCTACTAGTTAGCATGGGCAAATGCCCCACCTCAAATTTCATTAATTGCCCCTCTTAAATCTCTTAAATTTTGCCTATGTATATTTTTGCCCATCTTCATATAAATTTCTGGCTCCGTCACTATTGATAATGCATTAGCAATACACGAAAGAAATATAATTTGGTGAGGCAAATTAATATAGATTACTTAATATTGCATCAGTGAAAAATGAAAGTGCTAGGTCGAATTGGGCAATGTGACCTTTAAAGAAGTTGACGGTTGAGAGTTTTGAGGTACTACCATAAGGAGAGGCGATGCAATGCAAATTTATCCATTTTCGGTAGTTATTCATGCCTTTATATTTACATATTTAGAACTTTCTTGAGAAAGAGATACGTAGAAAATGGAGAAAAAAGATTGTGCAGTGGCCGGGGATGATAGTCATCTCGTGTTTGAGGTGAACGGCAAGAGATACGAGGTGGGAGAAGTCGATCCCTCCACCACTTTGCTCGAATTCCTGCGCTCCGCCACTCCTTTCAAGAGTGTCAAGCTCGGCTGCGGTGAAGGTTAGGTGCCTCGGCCATAATCTATGCTAACATACTCTTCATTATATACTTAAAAATGGTAAATTGTCTAAAAAATCATGAAATTTGGTTAATTTTTAGTCAATCTCGCAACTTTAATAAATAATTGATTATATCGTAAGGTTGGAAATGAGTTAACTCTTAAGATTTTGCAGTATAACTGAACTCAAATTGAAATATTTGTGTAAGCATGCAAATCTAGATAATCTAAAATTAAATAAAAAAGGGAAATGAAAGAAAGATCACAATTCCAAGTTATTGTGTCGGCTTTTTACTCGAGAGAGACTATTATTCCGAGAATGTGTTTGATACCATAGAATTGATGGTGTGTATTTGAATTATAAATCAATCTTTTAATATACTCTTTTTATAGATAAATTAACAGAAATTTAAAGTCAGTCATCAACCACTCTATCATGATTCATGAGTATTAGACTACTTTGATAGTAGTTTTTTTTATGGATTGTTTTGCATGCACAAATTAGAGTTTCACTCCCTTTACACATTACAACAAGCAATGAATGAATTGTGTAGTAATTCTGTGATTGAATTCAGGTGGCTGTGGGGCTTGTGTGGTGGTGCTCTCAAGATTCAACCCTGTCCTCAACCAACCAGAGATATTCAGTGTGAGCTCTTGCCTCACTCTCCTTTGCAGCCTCAATGGCTTCTCCATCACCACCACCGAAGGCCTCGGCAACACCAAGCACGGCCTCCACCCAATCCACCAACGCTTCGCGGGTTTCCACGCCTCCCAGTGCGGCTTCTGCACCCCCGGCTTCTGTATGTCCTTCTTCTCCGCCCTTGCCAACGCCGACACAGCACCTCAGCCCCCACCCCCCGGATTCTCCAACCTCACCGCCTCCCAAGCCCAAACGTCTATAACCGGCAACCTCTGTCGTTGCACTGGCTACCGCCCCATCGCTGATGCCTGCAAGAGCTTTGCTGCTGATGTTGACATCGAGGATCTTGGGATGAATGCTTTTCCGAAAGGGGAGTTTCCACCGTACGATCCTCAAGACGACGTCTGGCCATATGTACGAGTATGCAAACAAGAATGTAGCACAGTCTTGAATTCTGAAAGTCTCTCTTGGTTCACTCCAGTTAGTCTAGAGGAACTCGGCAGCTTGGTGGCGGATGGTGCGCGGTTCAAGTTAGTCGTCGGGAATACAGGGATGGGATATTACAAGGAAACAGAGAGATATGATAAGTACATTGATCTTAGGTACATTCCTGAGCTCTTGATGGTTAAAAAGGATGAATCCGGGATTGAGTTCGGGGCAGCTATTTCGATTTCAAGAGTTATATCATCTCTCAAGGAAGAAGGCGAATCCGACTTAGTCTTGGCGAAGATTGCTCATCATATGGAGAGGGTTGCTTCCATTTTCATTAGGAACTCAGCCAGCATTGGGGGGAATTTGGTGATGGCACAGAGGAGGTCTTTTCCTTCGGATATTGCTACATTGCTTCTTGCTGTGGGGTCGACTGTCGCCCTCTTGAGAGCCCGTGCGCAGGAAAGGATGACTATGGATGAGTTCTTGTACGGGCCACCTCTCGCCCCCACAGACGTGCTCTTGAGTGTCTACATTCCTTTCTTGGGTCCGAAAGTGGGTTTTGAGAGCTACCGGGCTGCACCAAGGCCGCTTGGGAATGCTTTGCCATACTTGAATGCTGCTTTCTTGGCTGATGTTAGCTTTAAAGAAAGTGGTGGTGTTACTTTGAACTATGCTCGGCTGGCTTTTGGCGCTTATGGGACAGACCACGCGACAAGGGCTAGCGAAGTGGAGGAGTATTTGGCAGGGAAAGTGTTAACCGTTGAAGTTTTGGTTGAAGCAGTTAGATTGGTGAAACTCTCTGTCGAACCCAAACATGGAACGACGCATCCTGCTTACAGGAAGAGCTTAGCAGTTAGTTTCTTGTTTTCGTTTCTCACTGCGTTTATTGATGTTTCTTCTCCCACGCTTGGTGTCTCACTTTCCGAAGTAGCTGCTTCAAGCAACGAAGAAACTGATACATACTATCCGGTTGGTGAGCCTATTCCTAAAGTTGGAGCAATCATCCAAGCTTCCGGTTCGTTCTCATCTTTTTTCCGTATGTAGGAATTTGGGGTGAAGGAAGTTTGTTAAATCTGTTTGTACCAACAGGTGAAGCTGTGTACGTAGATGACATTCCTTCACCTCCACATAGTCTACATGGAGCACTTGTTTATAGCACGAAGCCTCTAGCTCGAGTGAAGAGTATCTCTTTCGAGGCTGTCCCAAAACCAAGTGGAATCGTTGATGTTATCTCTGCCAAAGACATCCCCCAAGGAGGACAAAATTTTGGAGCCACGGGCCTTTTCGGATCTGAATATTTGTTTGCTGACGATACCACTGCGTCGGCTGGTGATCTAATCGCGTTTGTGGTATATGAAACTTGTCATATGGTACTAATTGTAACCGGTTGTTTGTCTGACTTTGCCTTGTTAATTATATTCGTTAGGTTGCACGTAGCCAAAAGGAAGCCAACGCCGCTGCAAGAATGGTTCAAGTGGATTATGAGACACAAGGCTTAGAACCACCAATCTTGACAGTTGAAGAGGCCGTCGAATACTCAAGTTTCTTCGATACTTTTTCACCCTACGAACCTCACCTAAAACCGGAAATGATTGGTGATTTCACCAAAGGAATGGCTGAAGCTGATCACAAGATTCTCTCTCAAGAGGTACTTTTATTGATTAGCTGTTTCAGTCAGTTGCATACATACTTCACATGTTGTTTTTGAACATTCAGATCATACTTGGTTCTCAATACTTCTTCTACATGGAGACGCAAACAGCGCTTGCAATCCCGGATGAAGACAGCTGTATGGTGGTGTATAGCTCAGTCCAATCCCCTGAGTTGGCTCAAATATCCATTGCACGTTGTCTCGGTGTCCCAGAGCACAATGTTCGTGTTATTACAAGACGATTAGGTGGAGGCTTCGGAGGGAAGTGTCAAAGAGCAATGAAGGTGAGTGTGATCATCGCTCCTCTCTCTATATCTCTCTGTCTCAACAATGTTGTGTTTTCAGGTAGCAACAGCATGTGCACTTGCAGCTCGAAAACTAGGCCGACCGGTCAGAAGCTACATAGACCGAAACGCTGACATGATAATAGCAGGAGGGAGACATCCTATGAAGATAACATACACTGTTGGATTCAAAGAGAATGGCAAATTGACAGCACTCCATGTCGATATACTTATCGATGCAGGCTTCTTTATCGACTTCAGCCCCTTCATCCCATATATGCTAGTAGCAGGGCTGAAGAAGTACAACTGGGGAGCTCTCTCGTTCGACATAAAACTATGCAAGACCAACAACACGAGCAAAACAATGATGCGCGCCCCTGGTGACGTGCAGGGGAATTTCATCGCTGAAGCTATAATAGAGCGCGTCGCGTCTCTGCTGTCAATGGAAGCCGGTTCAGTCAGAGAAATCAATTTTCACACAGGCGAGAGCCTGCAGCTATTCTACGCTGAGGCTGCTGGAGAAGCTTCGGACTACACCCTGCCTCGTATTTGGGACGAGTTGATTAGTTCATCATGCTATATGGAGAGGACTGCAGCGGTAGAGCAGTTCAACCGGTCCAACGTATGGTGTAAAAGAGGCATTTCTTGTGTTCCGATTGTGTATAAAGTGACGGTGAGTGGGAAACCGGGGAAAGTGAGCATCCTTAACGATGGATCCGTGGTTGTGGAAGTTGGAGGCATAGAGATGGGGCAAGGGCTGTATACAAAGGTGAAACAAGCAACTGCCTATGCTCTCAGTTTGATCAAATGTGATGGAATGGAAAACCTGATCGAAAAGGTTCGCGTTGTAGAGTCAGACACGTTGAGCCTTGTACAAGGAGGCATAACCGCTGGAAGCACCACCTCTGAAGCATGTTGTGCTGCTGTGATCCAATGCTCTACTCTTTTAGTCGAACGATTAAGCCCTCTTGCCACTACGCTGAAAGACGAACAGGGCTCACTCCAATGGAACGATCTCATTCTCGAGGTTTGTTTTTTGCATTCGATTCACTTCATGCTACAATATCCTTCCAAATAACTGTGTATTATGCGTTGTAATCAGGCACATAGTCAGTCTATAAATTTGGCAGCAAACTCTTACTTTCTTCCCGAGTCCGGTTCGACAGAATACTTGAACTATGGTGCTGCAGTAAGTGAGGTAACATTTCCTATGTTTTTACTTCAATGCTTCACGAATGGTGTTACTACAGCGAGTTTGTTGTGGTTGCAGGTGGAGATATGCGTCCTCACGGGCGAAAAGTCTATATTGAGAACGGATATCGTCTACGACTGTGGGCAGAGCTTGAACCCTGCTGTTGATATGGGACAGGTACTGTATGTTCAAGAAAAATGGTGACTTATAACTTACATGGATAATGCAATTCATTAGGTTGAGTTTGATACATACAGATTGAGGGATCTTTCATACAAGGTGTGGGGTTTTTCATGCTTGAAGAATACTTGACTAATGAAGAGGGACTTATGACTACAAACAGCACTTGGGATTACAAGATCCCGAGTCTTGACAACGTTCCGAAAAAGTTCAATGCTAGGGTGCTCAACACCGGGCATCACCCAGACCGCGTTCTCTCTTCTAAGGGTAATGTAGTGTTTTGAGTGTGTCTGATAGCAATGGTTTGTGTGGGTGTTGTTGTTGTTGTTGTGTGATGTGGTGCGCACGTGCAGCTAGTGGCGAACCTCCTTTGGTTCTTGCGACTTCAGTATATTGCGGTATACGAGCGGCTGTGGTGGAGGCTAGAAAACAGCTTAAAGGTTGGGGAGCCACACAAGGGACTGATTCCGACTTCCAACTCGACGTTCCGGCTACTCTGCCCGTTGTTAAGCAGTACTGCGGTCTCGATTATGTCGAAACCTACTTACGCAGCTTGCTTGCTCCTCCTTGAAGCTTTGTCATCGCCATCATCTACGTGTTAATATGATGTACATAGAGTTGCAATAATGCATGGATGCACTATGCTTGTGCTATGTAAGTCTTGCTACATGGCATCCCAAAAAACTGATCCTTTATATATGTATAGATTTGTGCGAATTGTAAAAGATTTACTAGTAATGTATGTTTAATATGGCAAGTTGTAAAATATCATTGTTGCAAATATAACTAGTTTTAAATGTTAATGGCAATATCATGAAAATATTAAATATCATAACGCTGTTATCCAGTGTATATGATGAAGATAAGGTACTACCTTTGAAAAAACTAGAATGCACTATAACGTGCACTAGTGGGATATTCTGTATCATCCACTTGGTACTTATATGTATTGATCAATTAGTCTTGAATTCTTTTATCTTTTTCCATGTTTAAACAGCAATATTTAACATTTCTTTTTTTGAATTTTAAATTGCCAATGAAATTTTATGATTCCAAAATAACTAACGTATAGAGATTTTACCATAAATCGGTAAATATAACTATGTTGGAAGTTGCTAGTGTTTCGTCATTTGTTGTAGTGCTATCATATGGTTAGTTTTATAAGTCGCTAGAGTTTCGTCATTTGTTTAGTTAGTAATCCCATTTTGCAGAAAATGTTTTGGCATTTTTGATAAATTCTTCTTTGAAGTTCTCTTATTTTTGTGATAATATTTTTACGTTTTTTTTTTGTACTACTAATCGTTTCAAGTGGGTCCAACCACTAGGTAAGTGCTCTCTCATATTCACTTCAATATCTTATCAGTAATATGGAGTAGATGATAATGTCAAAGTTCAAATAATGAGCTTTAAATAAACCTTGAATTAATTTTGAGTTTTGACACTGCAATTCACACCTAAATTTCAACTTCAATCTCATACCAAAAATCAATAAATCTAAATTGCAACAAATATTAAAAATTAGGTCTTTATTGCTAAGTTGTAGTATCAAAAATCATGACTAAATTGCAATTTACTTTTAAAAGTTATATAGATAAATTATGGAAAAATCGAATTCATAGAACTTGATATAGAAAACCTGTTATAAAAAAAAAGGCCTTAAAATAATTACGTTTTGATCAAAGAAATAAAAAAATATTTTAGTACATTTTATCTGCCTAGTTTTAAACCAAGTAACTACAAAAAGATTAAACCCAAAATAATTTAGTCATTTGCACTTATAACAAAATATCCAAGAATACATGTGAAAATACCTCCCACTAAAAACTCATCAGGAATCACTACTTGTATATTTATTCACACACTGGCACAGATACTACTCTCATTGAAATCTTCATAATCCTCTACAAAATATTTATAAAAAACCTTTAAATAGCTATCTCTACACCTTGCGTGCAACTAGAGGTATTACTTATTTTACTATGTTTCCCTAGACAAAATTAAATAATTGCATTATTTGTTGAACATAAATAGGCTGTGTTGCAGAGGTAATGATGAAGGTGGTTTCAAGGGGTGTGAAGATGAAAATGATGGTGATGGTATTAATGGTGATAGTAGTTACAGAAGCAAAGGAATACATGAAATACAAAGACCCAAAACAGCCATTAAATGCAAGAATCAGAGACTTGATGAAGAGAATGAGCCTTGAAGAAAAGATTGGGCAGATGACTCAGATTGAGAGGATGCATGTCTCTCCAACTCTACTCAAGAAATATTTCATAGGTAATTCTCTATTTTCTTAATTGTTTTTTGGCACCAACAACTCTATGGATTTAGTTTGGTGGATGTGTAGGGAGTGTTTTAAGTGGAGCTGGGAGTAGTCCATCTCCCAAGGCATCTGCAGAGGAATGGGTGAAAATGGTGAACACTTTTCAAAAGGCAGCTCTTTCGACTCGGCTCGGAATACCTATCTTCTATGGCGCTGATGCTACCCACGGCAACAACAATGTCTACAACGCTACTATTTTCCCTCACAATGTCGGCCTCGGAGCCACCAGGCAAGTCTAACGTTTTATACATTTTGACACGAACATCAGATCCTAACATCAGTGGTGGAACAGAGATCCAGCCCTTGTCAAGAGGATTGGAGCAGCCACTGCACTTGAAGTTAGAGCAACGGGAATCAACTACAATTTCGCACCCAGCCTTGCTGTAAGTAATTTATACCTAAACTAAACTCAGTAGTGTTAAGTATCAGGTCTAGTCATTCTGTTCATCTGACTACAGGTTTGCAGAGATCCAAGATGGGGCCAATGTTTCGAAAGCTATAGTGAAGATCCTAAGGTGGTTCGAGCAATGACAGAATTCATACCCGGTTTACAGGGCGACATTCCTGCCAGTTCCAGAAAGGGTGTCCCCTTTCTTGCTGGAAAGTATAAATCTCCATCTCTTTCTGTATTTCAACCCAGAACAAAAATATGGTTGCCTAACAAGTGAAGATATTATTCATTTACCTAAGGGCAAAGGTCGCAGCCTGTGCAAAAGGTTTTGTAGGCGAAGGAGGAACCGTAAACGGCATTGATAAGAACAACACAGAGCTTGACTTTCATGGATTGCTCAGCATTCACATGCTTCCATACCTGGATTCAATCAGAAAGGGTGTCATCTCAGTCATGGTGGCTTATTCAAGCTGGAATGGCAAGAAAATGCATGCTAACCGTGATCTACTTACAGGTTTCCTAAAACACAAGCTCAAATTCAGGGTAACACAAATTAATGATAGATATCATGTTTTCGTTAAAGTTGCCTCGAGAGAATAAAAAGACAATACTGAGTGCACACATGAATTGCAGGGCCTCATCATATCAAGTTGGCTTGGCATTGACAGAATTACAGATCCACCTCATTCAAACTATTCCCATTCAATTGAAGCTGGTATTCTTGCAGGAATAGACATAGTGAGTGTTAGACATTTCCCAAAGCTGTAATACAAGACATTTATAAAACATCTAGCTACAACACAAACATGTCCTGTCATCCTTCTGTCTAATGTCAGATGGTTTAACTATTCTAGGTCATGCTGGAAGATAATCTCACAGAATTTATTGATGATCTGACCTACCAAGTGAAGAGCAACAATATCCCAATGAGCAGGATAGATGATGCCGTGAGGAGAATATTAAGGGTGAAGTTCACCATGGGTCTCTTTGAAAACCCCTTCGCCGACCTTAGCTTGTTAAACCAACTTGGCAGCCAGGTATACCATCTGCTAATTGTAAACCTTCCTGCTACTGTTTATTGTCCTTGCAATTCAACAATAACCGAAGCATACTTTTTTTGGAAAGAATCATCGGGAATTGGCCAGGGAAGCAGTGAGAAGATCACTAGTGCTTCTGAAAAATGGTAAAAGTGCTAATCAGCCATTGCTTCCTCTTAAAAAGGATGTGCAGAAAGTACTTGTTGCAGGAACTCATGCTGATAATCTTGGATATCAATGTGGAGGCTGGACAGTTGAATGGCAGGGTGTCCAAGTCAGTGATCTCATAGTTGGTATACTTCAAATTTTAATGCCTCAAACTCTGAAGTTTAAACATATTCTCAACATATTAGATGGATTTCCACTATTTCTGATATGCTTAGCTTTCCAAAATAAAGTAATATAGCCTTCAGCAAAGCACATCTTTACATGTAACAGAGTTGTAATGAGAATAATTTATATAGAGATAACTTTCTAATAAATCCGCATTGCAGGAACCACAGTCTTAAATGCTATCAGAAAGACAGTAGACCCTTCCACTCCAGTTGTCCACATGAAAAACCCTGGCATGGATCTAGTGAAGTCACAAAATTTCTCTTATGCCATCGTTGTTGTGGGTGAGGTCCCATATGCTGAGGAAAAAGGAGACAGCACAAACCTAACTATAATTGAACCAGGTCCAAGTACTATCAGGAACGTCTGCAGGGTTGTCAGATGCGTTGTTGTTATCATATCTGGGCGTCCAGTGACAATTGAGCCTTACCTAGATAAGATAGACGCACTTGTCGCAGCTTGGCTTCCAGGAACA
The DNA here is from genome assembly GCF_029641045.1 of Salvia hispanica. NCBI lineage: Eukaryota > Viridiplantae > Streptophyta > Magnoliopsida > Lamiales > Lamiaceae > Salvia > Salvia hispanica. The sequence continues at coordinate 13,667,208 of NC_142694.1, forward strand.
GAGGGCCAAGGTGTAGCTGATGTCCTATTTGGTCAATATGGCTTCACTGGAAAACTTCCTAGAACATGGTTCAAATCAGTCGACCAGCTCCCCATGAATGTAGGTGATCCACATTATGATCCTTTGTTCCCATTTGGATTTGGCCTGACAACTTAACCTAGGCAAGGGTGCTAAATCTTTAGTGATAGTTACTTAGTATTACTAGCACCAATGCATTACTGATGAATAATTACTAAAAGGAACTGCCAGTAAGTTTTGCTTACAACATTTGTATAACTGCAGCCTATTGAATTTGGCTCCCGAGATACGCACTGCACTAGTTTGTCGGTTAATGTGGCCTTACCACGGGAAAATCATCAATACCTGATTCCTATTATTAGTTATCACGCTCTCATGATAAAAACATTGAAATAAAGGTCATAACCAATACAATTAAGAAGATAGACGAACAAAAACTGACAAATACTTCAAATTTATAGTAGCACTGAATTCTGGAACTTTGAAAACGAACACAAAGGCACAAATTCATGGCCAATACAAAATCCAACTACGAATTCCTCTAGTTCCTAAAGCATTGCGATCACATAAGCATTCTAGCCAAGCATTGTAAAGAACATCACCTCAGTAATATCCAACCCCGGCCATATCATTCCTTGAAAACTGCGCAGCTTCAGCTCCGTTTCCTAGAACCAGAATCCTCCCATTCCTACGTACAGCAATCTCTCTGATTCGACGGACGAGTCCAGTTATTGGATCATTGAATATTTTAGTCTCGAGATTCCCTTCCACGTACAATGTAGAACCGGGGACGAGATTTTTCGCGGCGAGTTCGCCCAATTTCTCTGGATAAACGGAGACCCTGTGCCACTGCACCGCGCAGCGATTGGCGTAATCACGCGGCTCCTCGTTGTCCAAAGGCCTCCGATTGTTGCGAATGCCACCCGTGCCGAGCGAAATTAGGGTTACCATTTTCCCGCTTTTCAGCCGCTTTTGAATCGGCGCCTGCCCAACCTGCCCTACCAATATCGCCTTGTAAATGCCGAGGTCCAAGCCGTTTTCGAGGGGTCGATCTGTATTGGTGCGCTGCTGGTTTGGAGGGGGGGAATCGGGGGGTGAGTCGGAATCGGAAACGGATTCTGGGGAGGAGAGACTTTTGGTGCAGAAAGAGAGAGATGTGTTTGAGAGTGGTCTGTGCTTTGAGAGAATGGCAGCGGAGAGTTTTCTAGAGAGAGAAGACGCCATGGAAGTGCTATCGAAGCTTCTGCAGTCTGCACTCGACTTGTGAGACTAAAATGGAAGAGATGATGCAGAAAATAAAGACACGTCATATTTATGCGTAATTTTGTTTTTGATTTTTCTGACTCCAAATTTTAGTTCAAACCCTAAATGCAGAGTATAAGAATATTGCGATGCTTTTTTATCGTAAAAAATGCGAATTTTAGATAAATAACAACCAAAGAATTTGTAATGACGTGATTGATAGTCTGGTATATAATTTTAATATAATAATAAAAAAAATTGTTAATGTGGTATTTAAGATAATGTGGCATGAGTATAATTTCCTATTAATACGTCATTTTCTGAACTCATCAATTCTGTAAATTTCACATATTATGATTAAAAAGCCATGATTTCATATGTTTTTATCATTTATGTCTAAATAACATTTTGATCATATTCTTTTTTCTTAGTGATTTTTTAAAAAATGTTTGATGGTATTGTTTTCCCTGAAAATTGCAAATTTAATCATATAGTATGGCAATGATTAAAAAAATATGTGACTGACTTAGCGGTGCATGAATGCAATGGTCAAAATACCTTATAGTAATTTATATTTAGCCCAAATCTCGTGGTGATCAACCGGCGCAAATATAAATATGTTATATTGCTAACTCATAATTTAATTGTCAACTACAACTAAATAATACTCCCTCCGTCACAGAGAAGTTGGCACACTTTCCTTTTTAGTTTGTCCCATAAAAGATGTCACATTTCCCTTTTTGGAAAAAGTTCTCTCTCACATGAATATAAAAATTATATTTTCTCTCTCCATTTAACACACAAAACAAAACCTCCTAAAATCCCGTGCCATTTTCAAAGTATGCCAACTTCTCTGGGACGGAGGGAGTAGTCATTAAATATTCAAATTAAGGGTTTAGATCATTAATCCCTAAATGTCAATACAATCAACGAAAAACGTCAATAAGATCATAGGATTAATTCCAAAAAATATCAATAGAGGTATTAATGTCAATTAACTACATATTTAGTTATAACTAACTTTTAAATCCCCAAACTTTAAATTCATATAACATATATAAATTAAAGATAATTTCATAAGGATTCCAACGATATCCTACATGCATATGTTCCGACGTCAAAATTTGAAAAAAAATTCAAATTTTTTTAATTTTTTCGTACAAGCAGAAATGTCAACATACTATATAAAATATATCAATATAATACATATAGAATGTCAATATAAGCAATGAGTTAACATTCTTAAAGCATTGTGTTGACATTCTCAAAGCATTGTGATAATATTTTCAAAACAATATATTGACATTTTCATCCAAAACCCTAATTTGGAGTTTTTATTTTAATCTTTTTTTAATAAAAATGAAGATTACACGTGGCAAATTATAGACCACACATTTTCTAAAATTCTATAGCCTTAAATTAGTTGTAGTTAACAATTAAATGATGAGTGAGCAATTGATCACTCTCCTCTCGTGGTATATTGATATCCTATTCAATAGTATTTCTTTATTTTCCTAGTATTACTATATACTAAATGCCTATTCTTCGAATATGAGTGAAACCAATCACGACCTTCATAACACAACATACCATAAAGTTCTGAAAATAGAAAGACTGAAATCGAACTAAACGGATCAATCGAAAAGAGACAGAAATTAAAATCGAACTTTTCGAAAAAAGATAACATAAAAATCCACAGAGTAATTATAAAATACTCCCAAATTTGACAAGAATAATCTGTATAAGTAATGGCTACAGTTTCATCACATAAAATACAACAGCATCTACCTAGCACAGTTTTGTCAATATACAATCCTCCTTCCTCATTATTCTACGCTGCTTCTCATAAAAGTTTTCCCATATCACTGCAATTATTGGAACGCAATAATCAATCACTTCTGTATTTCTCTCATGTACATGATTTTCACAGTATAAAGAAAAGCTAACCTCGTTGTGGGACTGATCGTGGTCGATAAAATCCAGAGCATCTTCTTTGGTGATTACATTGACACGGCTGACTCTGTTTTTGTGTGTCACACCATATATCTTGTCAGCAACTTTCACCAGTTCTTGACGAAAAGTTGTCGTAATAAACTGAGTGCTGGCCATGTCTGCAAGACGACGGACCATGTCTGCGACAAACAAGTTAAGGATCCACCAGTTGTAGCACAAGGGAAGTGGAAATAGGGTAGAGGGTTTTGCATCATTTATCTAACTTTGCAAAACTATAACACGAGCAGATAAAACGCTAAAAGCATTTGCAAATGAGGTACAAGAATAGAGCCAGAATATAAACAAGGATACTCCCGACTGCAGTTCGATACTGGGGATCAAGTGCTGCATCTATCTCATCAAAAAGGTAAAATGGTGCAGGATCACAACGCTGAATGGCAAAGATTAGTGCCAGAGCCACCACTGTTTTTTGACCCCCGGATAACTGTTTCATCGACTGAGTCTCCCCTTGTCCAGTAAAAGAAACCTACCACAAGAAGGGAAAGCAAAATAAAGAATGTGGATGCAAAATAAGAACCAGAATAATGGCTTTAAAATGCACCCATCCTAAAAGCAAATTAATTATTTTTTTAGATGGAAAAGCAAATTGATTCTTAGGTTTTTAAGTTTTGAAGTACCCTCAGTCAGAGGACATGCCATGGTTCATGTTCATGTAGCAGATAATAAGGATAGTAATAGTAAAAAAGTTTTTTAAAAATAGCACATGACAAGAAATTAATAACAAACCTTCACTTTGACACCAATGTATTTTTCAACCCTGCCCTCAGTTTCCACTGAACGAGGTTCGTCATCATCTAAATCATTATCAGCATCCTCCATATCCTGCAAACCATTATTTTAATAGGAACAATTTAATAATTCACACAGAAGAGCTCTTGGGAAAAAAATAGCATTCTAGTAAAAGAAAGATGAGTAAAACACATATTTTATGTGCCTCCATTTAAGAACAGTCCGTCACATTTCACCAATTTTTAAGGCTAAATTAGTGAAGTGAGCACATGGTACAACTGGATAAAACCAATAACTTTGGTCAGCACTTAGTTTTGCACTTGAACTCAATTGACCTAGCACTTTGGGGTCTAATCTTTATTGTTAGCCATGGAAAGATGCAAATGATTTATTAAAGTTAACCAATAATAGCTGTCAGTCACGGTTTATATGATAAATAAAACTTTATGCGGTCAAATTATTGTTTAGCTTTGCATATTACCTTCGGTTGTTAAATTCATTTTAAAATCTTAACATAGCACAATATGCACCGTGGCCTTTTATCATTTTAAGATATATAGGGAACATAACTCGACAAGTCAATACTATCAACAAATGTTATCTGTGATGATGAAATCACAAACCTTTTTCTTCATCATAACCAAAAATCCATGACCTCCTTGTACGAGTTCTGAAAATACTTCTCGAAAGTGTTTGGCTACACCTTTAAACGTACGCTCAATTGATTCATCCTTCCTCATATCCAAAACAGTTATGAGTTCTTTGATTTTCTATCAAAGATAAGTAAAAAGTCAAGAAATCCATCCACATGCTATAAAGACTTCAATGGACAATGTCATCATAATATGAATGACTTTACCTCATCACCAGCATCCAACTCAGCTTGTCTTTTCTGGAGCTCTTCTCTTTGCTCTGTGAAATTGACATACTGATCAAGCGCCTTTTTGTTAACATGGCTGAATTGTTTCAGTTGCTCATTACACTTATGAAGCATTTTATATAATTCCTTAACACTCTTTCGTTTGTACCTAGATTGGGCATCACATGAAATTATCATTAGAAAGAAGTCCAATGTTGTAGGCCTAAATTCAATTGAACAGAAGCACATGTAGCACCAAAGATCAAGGATAAAAAAAGAATTCTAGCAGATAACAGGAACCAACATATTAGCACCAGGCAAACGGATAAACAGAGAATATGGTCCATAAGGTCCATTCATTGTCATATGAAGCTTGCTTCAAATATCAACTGTTCGAAGAAAAAAACAGTGCATGTAGTTTCAGATTACGTGAGCAAAGAAAGTTTAGTAATAAAGCCATAAGTCAATCACCACATGCTCAGTGAAGCTAAGGAGCAAATTTGCATATGAGGGCTTGCACCGTCACAGATACTGTTCCACCGATACTGGATCAGGATTCAGTCATCTTAGTGTTCGTTGAACATATAGTGAACTTTGTAAAGACTATTAGTGATGTACAAAGGGAATTGGCGAGTGCTTTTTTTTACAGAAACTCTTGGTTATTGCAGAAAGGAATTATATTTGGCTAATAACTGATAAATTAACATAGAACTTGTTGCAACAAATGCTAAAGATATTTAATGGGAAATTCAGTTTAAGTACAAATATCATTGTCTCCAGCTCTCACCAAAACAAAAGAGTAGCCTAACCTAAATTATTTGGTTTTGCCAAGCTCTCCACATTTCATTAAGAAAAATCATCAATAGTTAAACCAGTTCATAACAGATTATAGCCAGCTGAGAAGTGTCTGGAAAGTGTACAAGTACTTCAGATTAAATTATGAGTTCCGAATATGTTCAAGGAAGTTCTACATGATGCACCCAAGTGATGAAACAAGAACAAGACCTCTTGATAGTTTATATTTTTTAGAATGGGGGGGGGGGGGGGTGTATTTTGACTTTATGACAGAAGATATTTCTGACAACAACTACTATAGATATATCATCATTGGTAGGTTTTGACGCAAGCAATTTTATATTTTGACTATCTTACATGAAAGTTGCATGTGAAGCATAACTTCAAAAGCAATCTGCCAACAAGAGGTTATAAAGATCATGCAGTAGTATAAGTAATTCTAGTGATAAGGTAGAATTTGGATATGAAGATTACGTTTCAAAAGCATCAGAAGATAGGGGACCCAATTCCCGAATTTTCTTTGAGTACTCCTCTTGCTTGGCCACATATATATTCTTCTTACTCAATAACTGTTCCAGTTCTTTCGCTTCATCCTGGAGAGTAGTTTGGTACTCATCTTCAAATCTCTACAAATGCAAGAATACAATTAGCATCTACAAAATACAAACTCGGAAAGAGAAAAAAGAATAGGTATGACTAGAGAGAAGAGCTAGGATGAGAGAACATTATACACATTATATAAAATGGTAACATCTGAATTTACCTTTAGCTTATCCTTTTCAATTTTAATGTCTTCCATTTTCCTATTCTTCTCCTCTATACTTTGAGTAACGCCTGCAGAAGATATGACAGTGTTAAGATGCGGCAAAACGATGTGTCCTCAAGTTGAAGATTGAAAATGAGGAAAAGGAAGTTTTACTCTTTAGCTCCTGGGTCAATTGATCAACTAATGAATTGGCGTCCATTAACTCCTGATTTTTCAACTCAGCTTCTGCTTGCAACACATCAGTGTCTGAAGAGAGCATTACAGCCTCCAACTCTTCCTTCCGCCTAACGAGATTGGTAGATAGATTCATCTCCAGCTCTGCTTTTCTTGTTTCAGTCTGTCAATGATGGACAATGCCAAATGTCATCAAGGGGAACCATCCAAAGCAAACATCAAGGGAAAAGCTTAAATTAATGTTTAACCTCCATGCGGTTGCTCCTGCAGGTAATTAGCTGTTCCTTCAGATTAGTTATTTCAGGGTTCAAGCGAGAGAGTGACTCTTTTTCTTCTGGTGTCAAGTGATCAACAAGTTCAGTTCCCATTTCATCTCTCTTCATAGCAATATTAGCTCTATTCTGCTCTATTTGATTTAATACACTGGAAAGGAGCTTCTCCTGAAAAGAAAAAGACAACATGGAAACAATAAAACAATAATACTAAATTATAATAACAAATATACAATTGAAGGATTTTCATATTTTAACATTGAGCTAATCATTTTCCAAGATTGACTCACTTTCTTCTCAAGTGACTTCAAGATGGAATGCTTTTGCTTCTCCGCATTCATTACGTCCTGCTTCAGCTGTTCAAGTATAGATTTTTCATGAGCCATCTTGGCATCATTTTTTTGCTGCTCAGCCACTAGCTCATTGATTTTCTGGTCGGTAAGTGAGGCATGCTCAGTGAAAACAAAAGGCCAAAAGTTTAAGTAGAATATTTACTATACTGTAATCCTTAAACAAGAATGGCTTTACCCTGCTGGAGAATTATTATACATGTTATATTGCACAAACAAACGGTAGTTGGATTACATTACAGCACTTCATCACTTTTATGTAGGAAATACCAGGCAAACAAGGTATGGGAAATCCATTTAAGATAAAGCTAGAGTCATAGAATGGTTTATAAACAAATATTAAGTCAAAAGTAGTTGTGAACCAGAAGCAAGAGGAGTTTAGATGTGTTACAGCATGAACCGGATATCATTCAAGCAAACAGATACAGAACAAAAATAAAGGCATACTATTAGATAAACCCAATTAATGAAAGCGAATAGAAATTTTCTTCAAAGGATATGTTGGAGTTCCTCTCTGATTTTATTTAATTCATCCTCCTTTGTCTTAACGGACTTCATATTCTGTCTAATGGTGCTCATAAATTTCAGTTTGGAACGCCTATAGTCATAAAACCCACCAGTCATGCCACCCTTTTTGTTTACTTGATCACCTGCAGCAAGGGAGTGAGGTTAAGAATGTACACAAGATCCAAACAGAAAAGCCAAAATGAACCAAGATGGTGTACAATTACAACCTTCTAATGTGATGCAGTCCAAACCATCAGCACGGGCAACTCTTGAAGCAACGTCTAAGTCTCTGCAAATCACAGTCTTTGCGAACACCTATCAGTTTAACAAGGAAACACAAGGAAACACAACACATAAGTACTGTCATCATTAGGCGAGCATATAAGAAGCAAATACCAGCAAATGCAACAGGCAACGGAAGATAAATGGCAGGCCTTCAGTAACAATGTATGTGATGTCTTAAGAACAAACTATAAGAAGAAATATGATGAGTATCATGGCAAGCAGTACCAATTTTATATATAATCAACTTATCATCATTCCAGTGTCCCAAATGAACTTTTACTCAAGTACATTTGACCAACTAACCATCGATTATCATGCAAGCAACAGAGACATTTCAAAAGCCAAACCTGACCAAAGGCTGCACGATATTTCTCTAAGAAATTCAATTTCTTTAAAAGCGGTATCACATCAGAGCTCTGTGGATATGTGACGTGTGGAGCTTTCACCCTGTTCAGGGGTACAAATGTGACCCGACCACCTTTCTGTGCATTGAGGTGCCCAATTATTTTGGTTGATATATCATCATTTTCAACCACCACATGAAATAAGCTGTACAAAAAAAAGGAATGCTTGAGTGTATGAAAACCAAAACTAGAGAAGACACCAAAACTTAGATGTCTGGCATAATAACAATGTAACTTAAGTTCTACTGTTGATTCATGATTGACAGAATTGAGCATATCCAAGCAAGAAAGCAAAACAAAAGGAGGAACTATGAATGGTTAATTTGACAGGAGACGTGTAAACTATTGTAAGAATTGTCGTCACCTGTTCCCAGCAGTAACTTCAACAGCTGTGAAATATTTTTCATCACACTCTAGCAACTCAATAACAGGGCCATATACTCCACCAATACCATGTTGGTCACATATTCTCCTCACAGAATTAAGTCCTCTTCTTATATCCTGCGAAAGCCAAGAGTCAAGTAATATTAACAATATAATAGCAGATTTTAGAAATCAGAATGAGAAAATTAGAAAAGAAGGAACCACAGGAAGCAAAGAGTAAAAACACAATGTTTACTCCTCATTGTGTATAGTTCGCAGGAGATACCATGTCCATGATCACGCCTGAAGCTAAGTGAAAGCAAAGATAGGAGCACAACAAGGCAACGTCATAAAAAAATCTCAGACTATTAGTTAGCATCAACAGAGCTAAGGAAGATTTAAAGGTGTGCATAATTAGTTTGTGCATTGAACCTTAACAAAATAGTTTACTAAATCTGTGGGAAAAAGAAAAGCCTTCTTTTATCTCTTCAGATAATCTCAATTTCATGCATATCATTTTCTCATTATAGACTTGTGAGTCCCCATCAACAGCAGCCAATCGATCCATCCCACAAGTATAATGGATCTAGTCAAAGAGATTAAAGGCTTAACTTAAGTTCAATTTCTGGCCAAATCTGATAGGAACAAGAGTATAGTCCACCACAGATAAGCATTTAGAAAGCCAGAAACTATTGAGTCATCATCTCCAACCATATGGCTACCGTGAAGAGACAATGATGGGATATCCAACCAGTAGTGATCATACAATGATATTATTTAGTTGCATGAATTGATAACACCCATAAAGCACTCACACCAGCAGTTGCATGATCAAGGCTTTTCTCTGCTTTAAGAACATCCGACTTGAGCCTTTCAATTTCAGCAGCTTGCTCACTTTCTCTTCCCCACAATGTCCTAAATACCAATAAAAGGTTTTAGATTCCACATCAGTTAACCTTAATACTGAAATGAATAAAACAAAATTCATACTTCCGCTCATCATGCAGTTTGTCTCTCTCCACTTTATACTGGTTGTAGCTTTGCCTGTATCCAGAAATTAAAGATTCTAACTTTGCTGCATCATCTTTCCGCCCCTTTATGTAGTCATCCTGCGCTCTGATCTCTTTGTTGAGCTGCTCAATTTCATCTCTAAGCTTTTTCTCCTGACAAAAGCAATACACAAGAATTAATCTCATTTAATTTACTTCACACAAACCATGTCTGGATAAGATATGCACTCCATGGAAGTAAAAGGGTTGTTTCATCCACATGGATCAGTAAGTGTTGCAACACTGAACATGCTAGAAAGAAAGTAATGAGAATGGGAAGGCAGATCTAACTGCCTAATATAATGATGAGAGAAAAAATTTAATTGAGGACCAAAACCAAGGGTTCGATATAAAAGGCACTTGACAACGAGTCATGCATCCACCAGTTAAACCGATATCCCCACCATCACAGCATTGAAGCTAAGAATAAAAACATGCAAGAATAACTGGAAATGCTTCTTTTTCATGACAGTGATGACACTACTCTCAGTAACTAATAAATAGTTTGACATAGGAAAACAGCTACTCAGTGTCAACTAAAAATTGCAGAGCACATTGCTCAACAGCAACCACCACCACCACCCCCAAACAAAATAAACCAATACCTAAGGAGCATGCGATCACATTTTTCCCAAAGTACGACATCATGTCCTTATGCCAAAGAATAATATACTTCGAACAAATTCTACAGTAAATGTTAGTAACTTGTTCAATCTGAATCACTAATTTGTTACCAAGGATTCTTACCTGTACAAGGTTAGAGGACAAAACTTGCTCATAGTCCTTGATTTCTTTTTGTAGCCACCGGTCGCGATCTGCTTTACTAGCAAACTGTGTTGCACGTCCTTGTTTCTGATATAGAATGCTAAGCTGCTTTTCACGCTCCATAATCCTGCCATGCCGAAATCCAAAAATTATTATTCTTCGCATTAAATACCTCATTAAATAACATTAAAGCAATTAAACATAGTAAGAAAAATAAATAGCTAGACACAAATGAAAAGGGTTGAGCCTCTAGGCTATGTGAATGTGAACTAAGAGTCAGAAAGGTAGGGTGATGTGGAGGATATAGAAAAGGTGGTTGACATTAACTATGTGGATTAACCACCCTCAATAAAAAAAATACGCCTCGCTTAAGACCATGTAGGCTGATTTGTTGCCTTCTGGTTATTAGGTCCTTGATAGTCCAAAGGGCAATTTATAAGAAGAACATGATATGACTTGATTGCATGATGCTCGATCATAAGATTTACTACATAGAAAACGAAGATACAAGAATCTACAGGCTCCATCAGGGAACCAAATAATACCCTCTAGTCAAATGCTCCTCCTCCCTGATCTGCGAATCATGTAACTTCTTGACTCTAGCCAGCTCAGCATTGGATTCCAAAATTTCTCTATCCAAAAGATCTAGTTGTATCACAGCATCCTCCTGGAATACAAAATCCACACAACAGTTCAAAGGCTTTCACTCAGAGACTACGCACATCCACCAAAATGTCAAAAATTTATGCAGAAGCCAATAGTCAAAGCACCTTAGCTCTAATATTTCCTCTAATCTTATCATCATAGTCTTTGTAATCAAGCTCAAGTTTTGCACGCTTTTTTATAGCCTCTTTCTTTTGTTTCTCTACTGCTTCTTTCTCTCTGCTCAAAATCTGGGCTTCTTTGCTCAGATCTTTAAGCAGCTTGTCTAACTCCTTGCACTTCTCATGGGCATCTGAAACACTATTGTACATAGTGGCAGATTTTTCAGAAACTCTGTACCGATCCTCGTCTATCTGCAATAGTTGGCAATGGTACAGTCAGATGCTTATAAAATACTACTCACTATGCAAAAAATGCCACAACGAGACACTAGATGGCATGATATTACAAAAAGAAATCATTTTTACGAAAGCCACAAGGTTATTTATACATAGAAATGATAGAATTATAGATATATTATCAAATAATGAAATAACTTTAGTGATACTTGACGCAGAAGTGATTATAACTTGCAAATTAAATATTCCCAACAAAAGAATCATCAAACAAAAAGACCAAATAAGAAAACAGGTTCAAGTATAAGTATTATACCTTCGCCAATTGCTGTTTCGCATCATGGAGTTCTTTGTCATAAATAGTGTACTCCAGGGACTTCCTCTGCCGGTCAAGCTGCTGATACTTTTTCAGTTCCTCTTTCTCTTCATCAAGCTCACGAAGTCGGTCATCCAGGTATTGAACAACTTGAATAATTTGCTTCCTCTTGTTACCTGTAACAGACATATGTTAGATTCCAAAGTAAAATGGGTAGAAAAAATAATTCATGGGCACGTGCCAGTATCCTGCATGATTTTCAAGCTTTCACGACGTCGCTCTTCATATACCCTAGTCCCTCCAATTTCCTTCAGCAGATCCAATCGCTCAGAATCCTTCATTAATGTTAATGATGCAATCTAAAGAGAAACATATGTCAGAAAGATGAGTGGGAAGGACAATAAGGAGAGACGAAGAAAACATTCCACATACCTTTCCCTGCTGCACAACATAATAAGGATTTGAACGAGAGAATCCAGCACTTTCCAGCAGATTCATGACTTCTGTCTTCCTGAAAACTCAAAGACCACCAATTGTCAATTGCCAAGAAGTGGGTTTAAATAAGTCTTTGAGTAATTAGGCAAGTAGTAAGTACCAAAATCAAGACTAGATAAAATTAAAGACAAATAAAGAAAATCATTAAACTACATGACACAAGTTCATACATACGTGATATGTTTTCCATCCAAGAAATATTCATCTTTCTTGACACCTATTGTTCTCCTCAGCCGGACTTCCTCTTTATCAACCTATCAAAGATACACGGTAAGAGAGTAACTACAATCAGGTTTGGAGTTAGAATATGTTTCTGCACAGAATATAAACACAAAATAACACTGACATTAGCGTTGAGCTACAAAAATCTGTGGCTACTTTTGCATACAATTTACCCAACAAACATGCCTCAATATATCACAAGTGCAAAAAAAACTACAGTCGGTCTTAAACTATTTACTAGTAGAATTCTCAAAATATTATACCACAAGTCAAAACTAACAACTGAAGAAGTAATATTAGCTCAGTGGAAAATGCATTCTTAGTTCATCAAATAGTCGACTAAATGGGCCAACATGTCAATAATTTTAACATCAGAGTAACCCACCAAATTTGTATGTAGCAGAAAGGCTGGATATATCATATTAGGTTTCACATTAATGAAGTTATATAATTGAGACAATATCTTGCTTTTCAGATGGTGTATTGAATATCTCGCAGACAACCTTACTTTCCAGCAGCTAAGATCAATTCACTGTGCGCTTGACAATTATTTTCATCATTTTTATTTAACTTAAAAATCATTCCCATTTATTGCCACTGTCTATTTTTCTTTTCAACATATAAAGACAGAGGGAAATAGTCAGTAAACTGTAAACAATGATAAACACTAATTGGACCTGCAATACTGGAGAAATTTATATGCATTCAACTCTTGCTACATTTCTGGCTTAACAGTTTCTGCAGATCAAGCTTAAATAAAGAAGGCTAAGCACCAGCACCACATTGGTTTACTATTTAGTATTGCAAAATCACACAGGAATAAAAGTTATATGCCTAACAAGTGTTGGTAATTATGATACAATTGGCCAGAGCATAACTTAACAGGATAAAATTCTTAAACAGTGGATATGTCAAATCATCTGACAATGCATAGGAGTAGATGAAGCAACTTCCACTGTACATGTAAAAAGCATGTGACTTGATGTTCATAGAATATACAAAGTGGGAAAGTTGAAAAGTAAAAGTATCATCCAAATTTACAGGTATTCGATTGTCTGAGTTGTCGAACACAATCTCCACAAATGCTGATAACACCTGGTGGCCTGCACCTTCCTGATAATCACAAAAGCAAAGTGTTTGGTTCAAATTTCAGGGGTAAATAAATAGGATCAGAGAAATAAGTAATGTATCCCAATATTTCACTGCAGAACATACATGGAGCAATGCTTGTCTTTCTTCATTACGCAAGTTATGGAATAGGTCACTTATCACAAAGCGAATTGCTGTAAATAAAATGAGATTTATCAGTAAAATTAACCACTAAAAGCAGAAAAATAACATCACAAAATAATCCTGATCAGCATACCGTGGAAGAAGTTAGATTTACCAGATCCATTAGCACCAACTGCAGACATGCGTAAGACATAAATTATCTAATCTGATAAAACACTCCTCAAACAAGATTCATGGGTGAAATGAAACAACTACGAACATAATATGTAGAAGGAAAACGTATATACCAACACAGTTAACTTTGGGACTGAATGTTTCAGTTGAAATCTGTTCCCTGTAACTCTTAAACCCTTCTATTACAACCTGGAAATGAAGATACGTACGAAACTAAGAAATGAGTAAGCATATTCTGAAAGGAATCAGGAACCAATCAAATAAAAATGCCGATATTTCACCTGCTTTATATACATGACAAAATTCAGTACAGTTTGAAACTGCTCTCCAGATTGAACGATAATAAGCGAAAATGTTTAAATCCGGCGCCCTGAACAAAAACAAGCGTTTACTTAGTTAAGCCCAAATTACAAGTGAGACGAAGCAACTAGACGTTTTGGAATGAGAGATAGACTATATCCAGTCAGGAAGATTAATGACAGACTGACATAGTCAGCAAATACAGTCAAATGGGAAATATCACAACAGAAACAAAAAATTCATGAGGTCGATCAGAAAATGAAGTCGTCTAGGGTTCAGGACGAAATTGGGGCAAAGTTGAGTGAATTTTTATCAATTTTTTTGCGATGCTAACAAATTTACTCAGCGGGACTCACCAGTAAGCGGTTGAAGGCGGTGGCAATGAGCTCTTTGTGAGGTCTTGCCAGTGAGCAGAGCGTAGGTGCGAGAGAGGAGAGAGAAAATGGGAGAGATGGAAGATGATGAAAATGGAGGGAATTGACACAAGTATTTTTCTTATAATCTGTTTTGTGAAGAAAAATACCTCCGGCATTATTACTTGTACTCCTACAGAAATTGGTCGTTGCTTTCTCATCTTAAATTTTGGGACCCAAAAAATTTCAAACAATCCCTTGCGCCTAAACAAACTCAAAAGTCAAAACCCACATTAATTTATCAATAAATCTATATGACCAATTTTTTTAAAACCAAAAACTAGTTATTTTTGAAAAAAAAATAGGTTTATTTATGTATTTAATTAAAATATATGAATGCATGTATAATTCATGGAAAGTGCAATAGTGGTAATATATTTATGATTTGTGTATAATTTTTTTACTTTTTTGGAACCATAAATGTACTAAGTGTATACTTTAATTCAAATTTTAAAAATAATAGAAAGAAAATTCAAATATAAAAATAAAAAATAAGGTTAAAGGCTAATAAGTCTTTTTAACTTGTCCACTTACTATATTTATTATTTTAACATATAATTTATACATCAAATTATTAATATAACCTAATTTTGGTTGTACAAAATTTGGTTATTTATCATCACTCTTAATTTATACCCCAACTCAGAAGCTCTAAATTAAATTTACAATAATCATTACTATGTTATTAATATGGTATATAAATGCATATTTTTGTTTGCCATAATTGTTTTAGCTGTGGTTGTAGTTTTTTTATGGACAGAGTTGTATAATTGCTTTAGTGAGAAGATTATTGAAATCTACTAAATTCAATAATTGCATTCGAAGTTTGGTATATACATTTGACTGGGCATATCTACACATCTTATATTTTTTTTATCTATTTTCTTCTTCTTCTTTTTTTGTATTTGATTGTTGTACATATGATATGATGTGATGTTATCATTAGCTCTAAAATGAAAATATTATATTGTTAACTGATATTTATTCTAATTCACATAATAATACATAGGCCTTAATA
Source organism: Salvia hispanica (assembly GCF_029641045.1). Lineage (NCBI taxonomy): Eukaryota > Viridiplantae > Streptophyta > Magnoliopsida > Lamiales > Lamiaceae > Salvia > Salvia hispanica. The sequence continues at coordinate 13,682,968 of NC_142694.1, forward strand.
TAATAACAACAATACTTATGAACTTTAATGCATAATATTAATTTTATTTTGTGTTAATTTTTTACCAGGTATTTTCAGTTTCAATAATAAGAAAGATTCCACTTCATCTTTTCCATATTTAGAGTCTAACTATCAATGCTATTCTTTAACTTTCACTCAAGGTTAATCTAATTCTTCAACGTCTACAGTCGAAAAGAATGGTGGAGGAAACTCAGAATTACGAAGATAAAACAAATTAAAAATTTGAATTTATTATTATAAAGGATAATAAGAAGATTCAATTTCATCTCTTCCATATCTAGAGTCTAACTACCTCAAATATTTCTTTAAGTTTTCACTAAAGGTCCGTGTCATTCTTCCACGTCTACCTCCACAAGGATGGTGACAAATTAAACTTTGAATTTATTAAACCTTCACTCAAGGTTCATCCGGACCGGACATGCTAATTCGGCCACGAACCGGAGACCTATCCGATCCGATTCACCATATAAAACCAGTTGACATTCCGATCGTTTTGAACCGGAAGAATTGGGCGGTTCAACCAGAAACCGGTCTAACCACTTCAATATATTTTTAATCTATTTTCATTTCTTACTCTGTTGCTCTCTCAAAACAACGTCGATATCTTCTCCATCGTCACCCAACCTCTGCTTCGTCTAGTGCCCCTCCCGTCTAGATCAGTCATGCAAATGGCGACGACAGTGGCTGGCATCGTCTTTTGAGGCACTGCCTGCACAAGCAAAATGGATGTAGAAATTTAGGGATTTGTGATTTTGATATAAAATTGGGGCAAAAGACAGATAAGTGGTTGTTAGTGGCGGTGATGGCATGGGTGCTCGACGGAGGAGAAAAAATAACTCAGAAGAAAAGGGTGGAGAAGAAGAGTACAAATTACGAAAAAGGTCTGCAAAGTAAAACTAAGGGTGTCCACAATAGTGGAGCAACCACGCCTCCTACACAAAAAAAACTTGTTCGCCTAGTTATCACAGTCATGCCTCAGCCACATAATATTTGTCTAGACACGCCTCACATTTTTTTAAATTGTTGGTATATTTTAATTGGACAAGAACAAAATTAATTGTACAAAAATAAATTGTGGACTTGTATTGTGGATATGTGAAGTAAAAAATGAGGAAGAGATTTAATTTATAGAAATAAATTAAGAAAAAACAAAAAGAATCGGATTGAACCGTCGTGGCTCCACCGTGTGACCGCCATGCTCCCACCCGCCTCCACCGTGTCCTCGGCTGTCGAAGCTCAGCCGCGGCTATTTCTTTAACTTTTACTCGAGGTCCATCTCATTCTTCCACATCTACCATTAGAAGGATGGTGGAGACAACTCTCATTTACAATGAAAACAAATTAAATATTAGAAGAAAATAATAAGAAGATCCTGACCTCGTTTCTTCCATGCTTAGATTATAATCTGTCTCTGCTATTTCTTTAACATTCGTTCAAGATTCACCTAATTTTTCTACATCTATCGGCACGTCAATTTGCTGGTGGAAAAATGGTCATCAAGTTCGAGTTTGCGTATTTCTTACGAAGCCGAACATCAAAAAAATTATTTGGCCACAATTTACTAAAATTGACGTGTAATCTATTAATTCTATAGATGTGGAATTGTCATACTTGCAAATTTTCATGTATTTTAAGAGAGAAATATAAACATCAGCAGCAGATAATAAAATATGTGTTCGATCTAAAATCAATAAAAAATAAATACTAATATAAGCAAATGAACAATAAATACTAGAAAATATAGGCCAATTCTCATCCACCAGGAACTTTTCAATTGTTTTTAGCTGTTTAATTTGCCCCCCTTCAAAATTTATTTTTGCCTTCCTTCAAATTTATTTTTCTTTTTGTATTATTTTTCTCATTAAACATAATATTTTAAATCTCTACGTTCATCTAATTGTTTCACATCTACCGCTAAAAGCGGTGTGGAGGCCAACTCTTAGTTACGAAAAAATAAACTAAAATGTTGAAGTCATTATTAGAAAGAAAAATAAGGAGATTTGATTTCATCTCTTTCATATCTAGGGCCTAACCATCAACGCTATTTCTTTAACTTTTAATCAAGGTTCATCTAATTCAGCGCCACAAGATTTATGGAGAGAACAAAGATTAAAATTTTTAATTTGAAAGAGTAATATGAATATTCGACCTTGTTTCTTTCATGTTAAGATTCTTATTGCCTCGGCTATTTTTTTAACTTTAGCTCGATATTTACCTATTCTTCCACATTGATCGTCACACCTTATGAAAATTGGTCATAAAGTTTGAGTTTGAGTGTTTCTCACGAAGCCGAAGCTTGGAAAACAAATTGAAATTTCAATTTATTCAACCTCATTTTTTCACATTTAGATTCTAACTACCTCGGCTATTTCTTTAGCTTTCGCTCAAGATTCGCCTAATTTTTCTACATCTATCGTCACATCTATCTGCTGGTGAAAATTAGTCATCAAGTTTGAGTTTGCGTATTTCTTACGAAGCCGAACGTCGAAAAAATGTCTGGCCATAATATGCTAAAATTGACATGTAATCTATTAATTAACATAAAGTGAAGTTTTTCATAATTTTACGTATTTTAAGATATAAATATAAACATCAACAAAAGAAAATAAAATGTGTTCGATCTAATTAAATTAGTATAAATAAATATTACTCCGTATAAGCAAATGAACAATAAACATTAGAGATTATAGCCCATTTTCATCCACCAAAGACTATTCCAGTTTTTTGAGTTTGTCCGGTCTATGAATTTTGAAGTTTTTGCCATCATTCAAAAACGCGCCTTAAAAAGTACAGTATGTAATTCCTCCAGTAATTGAAAAGTCACGCTTTAAAAAATACTACTACTAGAATTTCAAAGTAAATGTAGTACTCCTATTTAATAAGTCATGCTTTACTTTCCATCCCAATTAATTGAGCCACGTTTTTATTGAATATTCTAAGTTAAATGATTTATTTTCTCTTAAAAAAAAACATTCAGCTTTAAAATTTTGAATTAATATTTGAAATAATAATAATAAGAAGAAGATTCGATTTCTTTTATTCTATGTTTAAATTTTAACAACTTCAACTATTTCTTTAACTTTCGCTCAAGATTCACCTAATTTTTCTACATCAATCGTCACAATCAATCTGTTGGTGAAAATTAGTTATAACATTCAAGTTTGCGTATTTATCGCGAAACCGAACGTCAGAACAAATGTCTTGCCACAATTTATTGAAAATTTACACATCATATATTTCAAATTGAAATCAAAACTCAAACAAAAGATAATAAAATATATGTTCTATCTAAATCACTACATGGATGGTGGAGACAATTCTTCCATGTTGGTTCGTCTCATTCTTCCAATCTACCATAAGAAGGATGGTGGAGACAACTCTCATTTACGATGAAAACAAATTAAAATTTTAATTAAATATTAAAATAAATTATAAGAAGATTCGACCTCGTTTCTCCCATGTAACTCTTGGATTTTAGCTCAAGATTCACCTAATTTTTCCACATCTATCGTCACATCAACCTGCATACAAAAATTGGTCATAAAGTCCGAGTTAGCGTATTTCTCACGAAGCCAAACGTCAGTAAAAATGTCTTGCAATATATTTTAAAATTAAAATAAACATCAACATAAAATAATAAAATTTGTGTTCTATCTAAATCTTTACAATTTATTTAAAAAAAATAGAATCAAATGAATAATACACATTACAGATACCGACCTATTTTCATCTACCAAAGACTATTCAGTTTCTTAGTTGTTTTTTTGCCCATCTATGAATTTAGAAGTTTTTGCGAAGTATTTGTCATGTTTTATTAAAAAGATAGTATGCTTTAAAAAATTACTATTATAAAAGAAATATATATATTTTTCATTTTTCTTTTGGAAAAAGTCATTCTTTTGAATATCTTTATTTATAAAAAAAATTATCCTAGTTTTTTTTTGCTCAACTGAATTTATAAAAACATTATATTATTTAATTTCCATGTCTTGAACTAACGTGTGATCAATACTTGATTTATATGTCAATTTTTAGTGAATACTAGTATTAACCCATCTAAGGTTCATTTAGGGAAATAAAATCGTCGATTAATAGCCAAACTCTCATTTACAAAGAGAACGAACTAATATTTCGAATTAATTTAGATTTAGACAATAAGATTCGACCGCATTTCTAGCATGTTTATATTCTAATTACCTTTGATGTATTTTTAATTTTCTAACAAGATTCACCTAATTCTTCCACATCTGTTGTCACATCAACCTGCATGCGAAAATTGGTCATAGAGTTTGAGCATGCGTATTTCGCACGAAGCCTAACATTGGAAAAAAATATCTTGCCACGATTTGCAGAAATTGACAAATCATATATTTTAAAATAGAAATATAACCATCAACAAAAGATAATAAAATATATATTTTATTCGAAATCAGTAAAAAAGAAATAGAAGTAAATGAATAATACAAAGAGAATATCAGCCAATTTTTATTCACCAAAGACTGCTCAATTTTTTGAAGTTGTACTATTACTTGCCCAATCTATGAATTTAGATGTTTTTGCCATCCATCTTAACTAATTAAAACGATAGTATATACTATATGTTTTAAAAATTATTATAAAAGAAAAATATACATGCATATTATTTTGGAAATAATAATTCTTTGAATATCCTTATTTACTAATGTTATTTTTTCTCCTAGTTTATGTTTCTGAACTGAACTTATTTAAACATTATAACTCAATTCTCATTTCTAAAACATATGTGTCAATTAAATTAGAATCGAAGGAGTATAACGAGTGGATTCGTGGTTAAGAATGGGGTTATACAGTATGTAAATCTAGAAATTAATACTCTCATCTCATGAAATATTGTAGTGAACAGTAACTGACTTGTTTATTATTGAAACAGACAACACTAGCTATATGTCAATTTTTAGTGAATAGTATTAAACAATATATAGGGATTTAGGGAAATAAAACGTCGATTAATAGCCAAACTATTATTTACTAAGAAAACAAATTAAACTTTTGAATTAATTTATATAAAGGTATAAGATTCGACCTCATTTATCCGATGTTCATATTCTAACCACCTTTGTTATTTCTTTAATTTTCTTTCAAGGTTCACCTAATTCTTCCAAATCTATTATATCGCCACATCAATTTGCATGTGAAAATTTGTCATAAAGTTCGAGCTTACTTAGTTTTCATGAAGCCACACGTCAAAAAAAATGATTATAAAAGAAAAATATGAATTTTTTATAATTTTTTTCTTTGGGAAAAAAAATTATTTTGAATATCTTTATTTAGTAATTTTATCGTTTCTCCTAGTTTATTTTTCTCAAATGAACTTATAATAATATTTTATTTTAATCCTCATGTCTAAAACAAACGTGTCAATTAAATTATGATCGAAGGAGTATAATGAGTAGAATGGTGGTTAGGAATAGAGTTATACATTATAGTATAAAGCAAGAAATTACTACACTCAGTCTCCTGTGTTTGTGAACAGTAATTGACTTGTTTTTTTTATTGAAACAGACAATATCATATGTCAATTTTTAGTAAATACTAGTACTATTAAACAATATCCGGGGTCCATTACTCCATTTAGGGAAATAAAACGTCGATTAATAGCTAAACTCTCATTTACTAAAAATAATAAATTATAATTTTTAGTTAATCATTGTAAAGATGAGAAGATTCGACTCCATTCTTCCATGTTTAGATTCGAACTATATTGGCTATTTCTTTAATTTTCGCTCAAGATTCACCTAATTCTTCCACAACTATGGCCACATCATTCTGCATGCGAAAATTGATCATAAAGTTTGAATTTGCATATTTCTCATGAAGCCCGAACGTTATAAAAAATGTCTTACCAAATATTTTATAATTGAAATATAAACATCTAACATAAGATAATAAAATATGGAGTAAAGACCAAAATTGGTCCTGTACATATGGTCATTTTATGTTTTTGGTCCTAAACATTATCTTTTGGATTTTTTGGTCCCGCACATATGGAAATTTGATCATTTTGATCCTCCGTCAACGTTTCCGCTAGAAACTAACGGTCAACGAGTTTAATCCCGATTTTGACCAAAATTAACATTTTAATTCTAATTTTTTACTCCTTAATTAATTCACTAACTATTATTATAAATATTCTTTTAAAATTAGAAAATTAGAATTTAAAATATTTTTTACTCCGCCGCCGGCGGCGGCTGCTGATCGAGGCTAGGGTTTGCGATTGGATTCACGTTGGAGAAGCTCACGTCGGCGAAATTGTAAATCACGGCGGAATCCGGCGTGGTGTGGATCGGTTCCGCGGCGGAGGATATAGGAGGAGCGGTTGCGGTTGCGACTGCGGCGGCGGAGGTGGTGAGGCTGGAGCTCTGCGCGGTGGATTTTTCCTCTGCGTCTTCGTCGGCGGCGGCGGCATTGGTTTTAGGCTTGGAGCGCTTGGTTTTGTGGGAGCCGCCGCCGACGGGGACACTGCGGAGGACGCCGCCTTTGGTCCAGTAGCGGCAGCAGCTCTTGCAGAAGTGGTGTGGCTGCGAGAGGTTGTAGTTGTTGTAGTAGCAGAATTTGGTGTTAAGCGAGTCGCAGCGAGGGCATTTGACGACCTGGTGATTGTGCGGCCGCATCCGCCTATCTCCGACGCCGATAAACCTCCCTCCGCCGCCGATTTCTTCTCCGATGCGAGCTTCTCCAACATGAATCCAATAATAGGATTTTCCATTCCCAGATTTTCTTTTTTACTTTTCGAATACCCACTTAAAAATCCTATCTTTAGTTTTTTACAATTCTTGATACTATCGAGATTCTCTGCTCACAATTTAACAGTGCTTGCGAGTAAATAATGTAACATCCCGCTTTTTCGAACCCTAATTTTTGTGACGTGAAAATTTTTGCATTTAATGCTTTTAATGCTATGACATATGTGAATTAAATGATGAGTGATTTATTGCAATATTCGTTGTGACCTAATTGCGATTTGGAATTGAGTTTGAGTTGAATAGTCAAACTTGTTGAATATGTGACGTGGCTATTGAATAGTCAACATGGTGGAAAATATGACGTGGCCGTGGAATGGTCAAAGTCGTTGGAAAATGTGGAATGGAGGTGAATTCGAATATGTGGATATTTTAATGTGGGGAGAAAGAATAATTGTGGTAAATTA